>NC_133783.1:53992589-54024854 GCF_003597395.2 Chelonoidis abingdonii
CAGGACCCCTGCCCCCATTCAACCCCTCTGTTCTCTGCCTTCTGACCACCCCGCCCCCTATCCACATCCCCGCCCCCTGACCACCACCCCGAACTCCTTTGCCCTCTATCCAGCCCCTCCTGCTCCCTACCCCCTTACCACACTTCCTGGAGCACCGGTGGCTGGCGGCGCTACAGCCACGCCACCCAGAGCACCAGGACAGGCTGCAGCTCTGCAAGAGCCCCGCCGCCCAGAGCATTGGGCCAGCAGCACGATGAGCTGAGGCTGCGGGGGAGAGGGAGCAGCAGGGGAGGGGGCGGGGGCTAGCTTCCAGGGACAAGAGCTCAGGGGCCGGGCAGTAGGGTCCCGTGGGCCGGATGTGGCCCACGGGCCATAGTTTGCCCACCTTTGCTCTAGTCCCTTTTGGTGAAGCAACTCTTCCCATTTGGTGATTGTTTGACACTGGAAGTATCACATCATGTGTTCTGAAGACTATTCTTTTCTTATATCTATATTTGCTTGTCTCCTGCGAGCTGTTGAAACTGGTTCACCACCTTGTAAGTTATGGCACAATGCACCTTAACAGATGAACCTGAAGAGAAATGCCTAGGACCCAATAGGCTCATCTAACTTCAGCTTGAAAGACCAAGTTCCTGTCAACTACGGTCCACGTGGCAGTTTATGCTGAGCCTCCCCCAATTTTAACAAGAAGCACAGCACATACAGAAATATGCTTTTATTTTAAGAGTTGGTGTTCAGGAATTCATCATCTATGCTACACCTAGAAATACCTAGGACCAGCTTAGAGGTGCACTGACACTGGAAATGTAAAGAGAAATGCCTGCTATAGTTCTGTAGAGAATTTTTGTTGTCCTTGTTGAAGAGAGGAATGTGATATTGAGGAATAGCTCTTCACAAGCAAGAGGTGCCCACAAGTTTCCTCCAAAGAGTTCCTTCACTCTTCTCCCTCCTCCCTGCTGGTACAGAAGAGTGTGCGGTCAATGATTCCAATAATTTTCTGTTGTCTTATTTATGTAACCAAGTATTTGGTTCCATATTCTCGCTGAACTAAGGTTGTTGTTTGCTTCAGTTAACAAATACTAATGAAATACTTGTAGTTTATATAAAGGGTTATTGAGGTAATAGAATAAGACATATTTTAAGAAATATTCTCTAAGGCCATGAGTCTACCAACATTTAAATGGAACCAGTCTCGTGTAATCTACCTACTTAAGTGCATTGACTTTTAACAAGACTTAGTGCCTCAGTCACTTTAGAAAATGGGAGTTAGGCTCCTAAGTCACTTAAGCACTATTGAAAATTTTGCCCTAAAGTGTCTAAGTTCTACACTAGATGGGCATTTCCTAGTAAATACAGATAAGTGCTTGGGTTTTTGATTAGGTAGAGCCTGTTAAAACAATGGAGAATGCTATTCAGGAACTTTAAAAAAATCACTCATGTATTGTTTTTCTTTCTCTTGCATGTGCTGTTTAGATGAGCTGGTTTCATGGCAGTCATCCATTTGATATCACAAAATGCATCACTTTCTGGGCTGTCGATGTAATTGTAGTAATAAGACAAGTCAAGGCTTGGCTTGCTTTAAAATGAAAAAAATCCAGCTTTTGCATACAAAGCATTTTGTTGCTGCAAAAGAAAGATTGAGACTATGAGGAGTTTTTAAAGGGTTTTGCTCTGATGGTTTCTAAAGTAATTCTGGGTTATTAAAAAATGAAACTATGAGAGAATCTATGCGATTTAATATCCCGTATCACCAAATATGATGGGTGGCTTTGCAAGGCATGTGAAAAGAGACCGGCCTCTGATCCAGATTGCTGTGGTCTGATAAACATACAAATCCAGAGAAAAGAACAAACTAAAGAGCAGTGTGAATGAGTGATGAAAGATAGTAGTTTATATTAATATCTGTGATTTTACTTGTCTGCAATTTGGTTTAATTACCGTTATATGTAAATGGGGCTTGGAGCATACTGAATTAAGAGATACAGGCTTCTGGGAAACCTTCATCACAGAGGCCGGCAACAAAGTCGTTGTTTGTTCTATTTGCCAGCTCTGTCATGAAGTTGGGGAGAGTGGACTGTGGGGTTGTTGATTATGGACCAACAATGGTCTCTCTGTCTGCTTGATTCAGATAGGGATTTGAAAACCTGGGTCTACCCATCGAGTGAGGGCCCTAATCATACGGGCAGTTCTGGGGCCAATAGCACGCATCATGCTCCACCCTGGACCTGCGAAGCCTTCCCTGACAAAAGGGTTGTCAAAATGGAGACATTCCGCAAAGTTTTGGTTTGGTCAAATGAAGCTGAATAATTCCAAAGAGCTCTAAATACAAGTGCACATATATATGCCGAATGAGCAGGGTCCTCTTCCTCAGTCTTCTCGCTTTAAGTTAGAATTTGGCCTCAAACAACTAGAGAAGAAATCCAGTGTAAAATAACTGTCCATGGCAGGGTAAGGCCACACACACACGTGGCTCCTACTGTCCAAAGGGGGGGGGGGGGGGGGGGGGGGGGTGAGGCTAAAACAAAAGTCTATGCAGCAGCAAATTTTTAAAGACATTAGGAAAAGTGGCTTTCTGGACATTTTCTAAATTGAATCTCCAAACTGATGCGATCTAAAGAAGTGCCAACTTAATTTGCTGGTTGAAGTTCACAAAACTTTTAAAAATTCCTCAGAAGCTCTGGAAGGACTGTAAATAACCCTGCAGTTCTCTGATTTCAGCTAAACCAAACCCTCTCTGAAGGCGAGTTGTTCTAACCATCATAGTATACAGCTTGGACACCAAAGGAAGGTACTGTCTTCACAGGGGCAATATAGAACCGTAGGAGCTGCAAGGAACCTGAAGAGGTCGCTAGTCCAGTCCATGCATTCATGGCAGGACTAATATTAGTATAAAGCGTGTCCTTCCCTTCCCCTTTTTTTCACAATGACTGCGCCAGCGACTGCCTAGAATGTCCTCTAATGGCAGGCAGAAGAATCTGTTTCTTCTTTTGGGTGTGTCGCTGGAATAGTGATTGAAGAGCAGTGGAGGTGAAGGGGTGGTGGCTATGTTTTAGTTAGAACACACTATATCTAATCGGAAGCTCTGAAAGCTGCTCAGTGAGAGCGTGAGCTGGGGACTGTTGCAAGGCATTTCTCAACAGTGCTCTGAATATGAAGGGAGGTGGAGTGCACTGTCACCATGATGAGGAAGACTGGGAACTGAGACTAAGTCTAGCAGAAGGTATATGTCTCTTTGTGAAAACTAGATGTAGATGCCACTTTGGCTGAGATATGGGAATCTTGTGCTGAAAGGAGAAGAGATTGGTGGTTGACTACTGTAAATGGGCTGATGTTTTTTGAATCAACAAGAGACGTGACCGATGGATTCACATACTTTCATGTCCTCATGCCATCACAGGATTTTCTTTCTGGGCTCAGTGGGTCATTCTGCTTTTAGAAAATGAAAATAGCTAATGCAGTTTTATGTCTACATGCTGAAAATGGGAGTGCAAATGAGTTTTATGTAGTTTCTAGTTGGCACTGGTGCACTGGAAAGTATGTGTGGGAGCTACAAAACTTTTCTTGTTGAGCTAGTTTTTAGATATGTTTGTTTTGATTATTTCTGGTAGGGTTTACTGTATAACTGATAAAGGTTTGAGATCACTTTTAAAAGTTCACGTGGCCTTATAGGCCTAAACTGGTCTTAAGTCATTAACATTGAAAACACTGCATGTTTTTAAAAGAATGTTTTTTATATTTGCATATAAAATGAGGAAATGAAAAGTTTTATGTAACAACACATGAAAGGGTGGATGCCTCAGTCAGATTGCTGTGTACATCTTGCTGTAGTAAAAGTAGTGTGGAGTTGATTTGTTTTTTATTTTGGAAACACTATAATTCCTCGGATAAAAATAGGCATGGTAATGGCAACAGGACACCACAGTGTAAGCTGGCAGTGTTGGGATCAAATTGAGAATCCTAGGAGGTCCCTTTTTTTTTTTTTTTTTTTTTAAGTCAGGGCTTCCAAAACCCTAAAGTACTAAGCAAAGTTGCATGATATGGAAAACTTTCTGAGAGAGCAGCCAGTATTGCACAAAAGTTAGGGGGATTCTTAGCCAAAAGGACTATAAGGCTGACGAGAGACAGCTCCATTCTGAAAAGATCAGACTTCTGATAATGGAAAAACAAGATAGTATCCGCAAGTTGGCAGTACCCCAGCAAAAGTGTGGTTGCCAAGGCAGCTTCCAAGAGAGGGTGTAACTCTCGCTCAGCAATAATTTGGAGATCAACAGTTTTATTCTGACACTACAGAGGAATGTTAAGAGGATGTAGGGGATGCTGAATAAGGAAAAACAGATTGTGACATGTCACTGCCAAATAACTAATATAAAGTATCATTGCCTCAAAAAGACTTGTGGAATCTTGCAGGTACTTAGAGTACACAACTTATTTGCATGTATTCATTTTTGGAATATTCCACTAACCAGTTTTTTACAACATCTTTGCTACTTGGTTTTAGCTAAGTATTTCCCTATGTGTTAGTTTGGCTTTATTTTTAATCTCTAAAGTATTGTAAAACTTAACTTTACCAAGCTGGTCAAAATACAGCCAAATGGCATTGCAGCAGGTGCCTTTACATCAGTAGTGCTAAACTGTTTCCTGCCACTGGTAAGCTGTTGTCATCAGATAGTTACTTATATTTTGCCAAGTAAATATTCCACTGAAAAGGTGATACTTGCACCATGTACCTTTATCATTAGTATTTCGTTATAGATGCTCTTGGTATACTAATGGGACACAAAACTAAGGGCTACTTTAGTCATCTTGCCATTGAACCTGAGAAGAACTAATCTTGCCATTGAACTAAGAATTCAACTGTTAGCTCCTGCTACTATCAGCATGACATGTTTCCTCTTGGTATGACTTAAATGACGGCAAACATACCACTTTGAGTTCAACTCTGTGCTCCCTATGCTTCCTACTGTCATAATTTTTTAAAACATTTTGTATTGTGGTACTGTTAAAGGCTACAGCCAGGTCACTACAGATATAAAAGAAATGAGCGTAACCTCTTTGGGACAGTAAAGTCCCAAAGAGCTTACAGTGGAAATAAACCTCTGACCAGGTTGTTTCAGGGCCCAACTTTCACTGTGTGAGAGGGATGTGGTAAGTTGAAGCCATTTGCAGCAGTTTGAAATTATTGTAACCTAAGATGGGTTACTTCTCATTTCTATCTCACTGAGCAGATCCTTCTTGAAGGCTTGGAGAGCTCAGGTGACAAGACCACAATGAAAAAGCATTTTGTGGTGAAATGACTTGCAAAGAGTTCCAGGGTGTAAATGTTTCACTTTCAGGTCCTACTCCTGCTCCTATTGAAGTCACTGCAAACTTACTATCGACTTCCAGGATAGCAGGATTGGACCAATAATGATATTGGTGAAAGATGTTTGTTAGGCAGGAAATGGCAATGCTCAGTTGGAAGCTTAAAATCTCCACCATAGTTTGAGACTTGAGAACCAGTTTGATAAATGGGACACATGTCTAATAGATTCTAGGTCTTGATGCACTCAGTGATGTCTCTAACAGAGCTCAGTGTGCTGACTGTGCTGGCCTGTCAGTGTGGTTTTTCTAGGGTGGGGGGGAGACAAGTTTGGAATCCCTGCAGAGACTTCGACGCATGCTGGGTTAACTCCTGACTCACCTTTTTGAGCAGGCACTTTACAAATGAAGACATATTACACGCATTTGTATTTGATGGATGGTGGAAATGGCCACCTGGAGCAAAAGTAGGATAAGTTGCAAATTATTTGCTCATAACACATTAGAAGACCATACAGATCTAAGAGTTATTGTGGATAGACATCTGGGCTGTCCAGCACTTATTAGTTGGAATCTAGTAAGCCTTTTCTCTCATAGGGGGAAAGTAGCACTCAATATGAGTGCACTGGTTCAACAGCAGTGACACATACAACTATTCTTACATCCAAGTACTGCACCAGACTGGCTTTGGGTGTTCTGTGTGTGGTAGAGTCTCTGAACAGAGTATCATAAACCATCTGGAAATGACTTAAGGCTTCATCTTCCACATGCAGGGGTCAGTGAAATTGGAGTAGCCTAATGTTTATGCAGATAGACCTATTGTGTCTTACACTTAACTGATTTAACTGCATCTGGACTGGAAAACTGTGTTCCCTTACGATGAGGGGAAAATCTTTAAGATCTATGCTATTCCAATGGCATCCTTAAGCTATTTCCTTTAGAATAAAGATGCAGCAGCTGTGTGGACAACATAAATACTTGCTATACAGGTTGAATACTAGTAAGTAGTGGTGCCAGATATGATCTTGTTGTTTTGAGCCAGATCTTCAAAGGTGTTAAGTCCTTTGAGGATCTGGGTCTTTGTTCCTATGACATTCATCTTCATGGTATTTGAATGCCCTATGCTAGTTATGATAGTCTGATAGTTTTCCCATGGTGCATGGAAACCCTGATTGTATATGAAGATGAAGGAAACAAGGTAGGAAGTAAAATGCCTGTATATCTCAGCTTTTAAGGAAATGCTCTCAAGTGATGTTCAGGCCGGGGAAGATTTAAGGAGCTGCTTGCATGGTTCTCCCTAATTGGATATTTTGCACATCAGAGGTGAGAAAACTAACAAGTAAGGAGGTGGGGGGGGGATTATTGTGAAAAATAAAAAGCTCTGCTCTTAGAGTACACTCTGAGCCTTTGACAGAGAGAGACTTTGTGAGACATTTCTAAGTTACTCTATTTAAAAAGAATTAGATATGCTTCTCTGCCTTCACTATCTGATTGTTCTGGAGTGTCTTATTTTTGCATTTTGAACCTAGTGTTATGTGAATGCTCCAACTAGCATTACAAATGCAGGATTCCTGAGAATGTGTGTACTGGATGTAGTCAAATCCACTCTAATAATTACTGTGACTTTGGTGTTGGGAACAATGCAGTTAGAATGAACAAAGGATGAAAAATATGAACCCTTTGCTTAGATGGTAGGAGTGCTAAGATGTTTATCACTCACTGTCCCCAGGGTGTTAGAAGGAATCCCCAAAGGTACCAGCTAGCATTTATGCTTGCGCATTGAAATGAATCAAAGGGCATAAAAACCTATCCAGCCCTATGTGTTCATATTTGTTGAAACACATCATAAGATTATATTAATCAGAGTGAAAAAGGCCTCTTAAATTTAGTTAGTTTCCCTAGAAGGACAGAACATAGACCCTAGTTCAGAAAATATATCATACTCAGGTGATCTTAGCATGTTTGCACATATGTGTCAGTTCAGAGAGTACTTTATGAATACTCCATATGCACGTTAGAATAGACTGATGTTTTTATTTTGTTTCTTATAGCCTGCCTTCATTTTATGTCCTGTTGTTCTTTGATGTTGGTGTGTAGTGTGTCTAGCCTCGTGCTTAGTGTCTGTCTTCCTTTTTTTTTTTTTCCCCCCTTGCAATTTTATTCAGATTTTTTTGAACCTATCGTGTGAAAAGGATGCAAATTGGGCCAGGACTAGTGCCAAACTGTATGTCTGACGGTTGCACACTTTCTGTAACAGCTCCTTACAGATAAGGGCTAGGAGGGTGCTAAGCCAGAATGACAAGAAAATCAAGCATCAATCATTCAGTTTTAGTGGGAGTGTTTGAACACGTTCTCAGAGCTGTGCAAAGGATGGTTGGTCTTTGTTTTTGGTTAAGCCATAGGGCTGAGTGTCCGCAGACTTGATTTCTAGTCCTGGTTCTGCTATAGACATCCTGTGAGATTTTGGTCAAGTCACTTAATTTCATCTGAAAAATGGGGCTAATACTAACCCACTTCATAGGGTGATGTAAGATTTACAGTGTGGTTACAATGTAAGTTTCCATATTTATTGCATCTTCATGATTTCTGTAAGAAATGAGCTCATTCTGCATGTTTGTTCTTTTTAATAACTGCCATTTCTGCAAAACCAATGTGAGATCTGAGTCAAGCTGGATTTTTTTCCCTTCTTCTACCTGATGTTCAATACAGGCTCAGTGGATGAAATGAGGTTACACTGTGTAATCCCACTTTCTTCAAATGATGCCCTCCGTGACGTCTGTGCAACTCCAGTGCCCGCAGTGGGCTTGCACAGGTGTAACTGAAAACTTAATAAAACTTCCCTTGGTGACGCACAATAAGAAAGTCAGCTGGATTCTGCTTTCCTTAAGTGTTCTGGCTGTGCAGTGCCACCAGAAGTAAAGGCTGTGCAAATGTGTGTTTGTCATTGAAGTAAGCAGGTATAAAATGCCTTGCAATGCACACAGTGAGCACATCAGTTGAGTGAGAGAGAGGTTTTTTAACAAAAATATTTTTAAGAGAGCAGAACGTTATCCTTGCACAAGAGCCTTATTAACTAGCATTCAGCAACAAACCAGACCAAAAAAAGTCCATTTTTGCTTAGTTTCCTGCAGTTCAACACACTGGAAGCTGTGTTTGAAGTGGGCTTCTTTCTCTCTCTCTTTTTTTTTTTTTTTAATATTAAATACAGTTAGACAAAGGAGGAGCCCATTTATTCATTTTCCTCACTGCGCAATCTGGCATTTGGATTGGTGATCTTGATAGTAGGCTGAGCAATTCCCTTGCTGTTCTTGGAAGAAACGTTGTGAGCAATCTCTGCTTAATAAGACTTGTTACTCATCATTATCACCTCAAGTTCTTTGACACTGTGGCCCAGAAACTTTTTGAATCCTGTGGGAAGCATGTGTTTTGTCTTTCTCTTGCTGCAGAGACTGGTCACTGAATTGTGATGCTCGTCAGCCCTGAATAGAAGCATTAAAGTTGGCACTGGTATTTTGTTAGCAGGATGGGAAGAATTTAAGGCTCATGTCAGAACGGAGCGGCAGAATTGAACAAGCTGCTGACTGTAGGACGAAGCTACTGTAAAGCATCATAACTGAGAGACTGATTACCTCCAAAATAGTATAGCAATACTGGCTATGGTTATACACAGCCAGGCCCTTCGTGATTTTGCATTGCACAGCCATGATCCATATTTCCTATATGGAAACAAAGCATAGGAGATGGCACAGCACATAGCATAGGAGGCTGGCAATATGTTGTGAGGCTGAAGGTTACAGAATATGGATGAAGTTTACATCTCTGCTTATGAGCGGGAACTGTTCCATCATATTATTTCCTAGAAAAGAAATGAGTATTTGTTCTTGCCAAGGAATTTGCTGTGAGAAAATTCCTAGTAAGAATTGCTGTGCCAGAAACCGGGCTGTAAAGGAAAAGTAAATGTAGATATTCAGGGGGCTAGATTCTGCCCGTATCTATACCCTAATAAAGATAGTAAGTTTGCATTATTGTAATGTAATTAAGGGTGGAATATGGCTCCGTTGTTGGGTCATCCATAAAGGACGTGACATCATTTGCTTCATTTTATTATTGGTTCCTACTTAAATAGCACCAGAGTCGTACGTGACAATGTACAATGGGTGAAGTGTTTGCCATGCAAATAAAGTCCCTGCCTGAAAGAGCTTAAAGACTTAAGATATTTGGAGAATTATTGTTGAATCTGCCAGCACTTTACCAAAGCATATACATATTGACCCTCTAGTGATGGAAGACTCTCTAATGATAAGGAGCTGGGGGATTGCATCAGAACGTGATACTTAAGAGAGTGCAAAAAAATTACTGAAGTTGACATGTGGTTCCCAATGTACTGTCTCAATGATTCCATATCGAATGTGCTCAGGTTACAAGTAAAAATCTGTTTTTCCTAACTGCCAGCCCTTCACGCTTGACCTGGATTCTGAAAATCCAGCTGGATTTCTTTGTTTTGTGCATCACCAGTGATTGCTTCTCTTATTAGAATCTTGTGTCTGTGATGGGAACAGGCGCTATACATTTACTGCCCTTCCAGATTCAATCAATCCAAATACAGCAGAAGTGTAGAAAATAACAAGAGGAGAATCATATGCATCGCGTATATGAGGGATGAAGCTGGATGAAGGAGACATGTCCAAAATCCCACAGAATAACCTTTATTAAAAATCTTGAAATGAAAAACAGCACATCAAAACTGCCTATGATTAGCTTTGTTACTCACTGATATTAGCCCTCACTACATGTAAATGTACCACTGTGATCTCTACATAGATGTTTATGTAATTCTGATATTCAACAGTAAAGATATGATTTTTGTTAGTTTCCCCAGATATACAGAAAGTACATATTCCATGGTAGCATTGTTATACATGTTCCATCTGTGTATGCACCTTAAACATCATCAGACATTCAGAGTTTTAGTAAAAACTGAAGATAGGGAATCATCAGGAGGTGCACATTTCAAAGAAGGATGTCATAGAAAACCTGTCTATAAAATAAACCCAGTAGAAAGCTTGACCCTCAGGTCACGTAAAAGAGTATTGCTTCATTAAAGTCAGTGGGCCATTTATATCCGCTCAGGACATAGCTCAGGGAATCACTTATTCCTTTCTTGTAACAGAGTGGGAATCGTGCAGTATTACATAAAACTGATGGGTTGAGGGAGGTCTCAAGTGGGGTTCCACAAGGATCTGTTCTGGGTCCAGTGTTGTTTAGCATCTTTATTAATGCCCTGAATGTAGGTATAGAGAGTATAGCGCTCAAGTTTGCGGATTATCCAAAGGTAGAGGGGATTGCTAATACTTTGGAGGATAGAGTTAACATTCAATGGTATCCTGATAAATTGGAGAACAGGGCTATTGACGTAAACAATGAAATTCAACAAAGACAAATGTAAGGGGGAAAAAGCAAATACACAAATACGGAAAGAGGGATAACTGACTTGGTGACAACAGCGTTGCTGAAAAGGATCTGGGAGTTGTGGTGGATCACAACCTCAGCATAAGTCAGCAATGTGATGCTGTTGCAAAGAAAGCAAATATAATATTAGGTTGTATTAACAGAGGTATAGCCTGCAAGTCACAGGAGGTGATAGTACCACTCTACTACTCAGCACAGGTTAGGCCTCAGCTGGAGTACTGCATCCAGTTTTGGTCACCAATGTGTAGAAAGGATGTAGAGAAATTGGAAAGAGTCCAGAGGCGAGTGACAAAGATGATCAAAGAGATGGAATGCAAGCCATACGAGCAAAGGCTAAAGGAACTGGGTATGTTTAGTTTGGAAAAAAGGAGATTAATGGGGAATATGATAGCGGTCTTCAGATACTTGAAAGGCTGCCACAAAAAAGATGGAGAAAAGTTCTTTTTTGGCACAGAGGGCAGAACAAGAGGCAGTGGGTTCAAACTACAGCAGTTTATAGATTAAATCTCAGAAAAAGCTTCCTAACTGTAGGAACAATAGCACAATGGAACAGATTGCGTAGGGAGGTTGTGGAAGCTTCTTCACGGGAGGTTTTCCAAAGGAGGGTGGACAGCCATCTATCGTGGATGGCTTAGATGCAGGATTTGTTGTATCTTGGCAGAGCGTTAAACTAGATGACCCTTGTGGTTCCTTCTAACCCTGTGAATCTATGATAACAAGTGTAATATATAACACTGTTTGTTGACCTAATTAACACCAATAAATTGCAACGCTTAATGTGACCCATATGTTAAGGGATATATTAGCATGACATTGGCACTCACTGCTGGGGCATACAGAAGTCTGAGTGATAATTGGGAACTGGGCATGAAATAATAGTGCAAGTGTTCATAGCGGCAAGGCAGGCTGAGGTACCATGGCAATCAAGGGAAAGGCTGGTTTTAGTGATTTCTATGCACTTCCTCTCTGACATCCAGATTCCTAGAGGTCTCCTGATACTTGTGAAATGTTCTCTAGTATAATTTAAACCTTGTACCTATGGAAATTAATGTGGTTATGTAGATCCTCCTACTTCTATTTATCCCTCTGTAACAGGAAATCCCTAGCAGGAGGTTGACCCCTGCATAAAGCCACTGAGCAAATTGTGCTCCCTTTAAACCAGCTTGCTAACTGTGGCCCTCTGGTAAGAGGGAAATTGAGACAAGGATGTCCTGTAGGAAACCCTAGGAACAACCAGGTGTGGAGGAGGAGAAAGTTTAGTCTCTGGTGTGTGTTCTGTGTGGGGTTTGAAATACCTGTAAAGCCAGACCACAGGAAGGAAGGAAATTTGACCTTACACAACATGTATAGCCTACTCGGAGTCACTTGCACACACTCCGTCACCCATTAGTGGTTCCACCTGAATGTGGGGCCTCTGCAGCCTGTCTGCTTGGGGAATGACATCTGAGCAAGACTCTAACCCAGATCCAGAGCAGCACATTTATATGTCGGAAGGGCGAAACAGAACATTACCTTCCTGAGATGCAAAAGAGAAGCCCAGCATGAGGCTCATACTGGACCCTGACAATTATGATTTGCAGAGCAGCAACCAAACTAAGTCAAATAGCCTCAAGCTTATTCTTGAATATTTACTAAGAGGTATCTCACTTCTTTTTGGCCATGTGGTGTTCACCTGCCGGAAACCTCAGTGAAAAAGGAGAAGAGACTGAGACAATGTGGCTGTCAAAAATAGATCTGGGGAGACAACACTTTTCTAATTTGAATTTACAATAAATGCATGTGGGCAAACCTACCAGATAAGGATTTAGTTAAGAAATTGGAGAAATCTGAGCTGTTTTCCCACTTCTCAGTCCTAATTCTGGTTGCAAATGTGTAGAAGGATACATGTCTAAGTATTTATGTGGTCCTCATTGCAATAGTAGAGCAACAGGAGCCTGGGCTTTAAAGGTACAGTACCCAAACAAGGACAAAGATTTATCACATTAGAAATCTTTTCTCAAAGTTTTTTAAATTCAGCTTCACTTCCCCTCCTGCTGGTAATTACAGCGGCTGCTCCATGTAGACTGAAGTCTTTCCAAGTATAGGAATCATGCATTTAATATTGTGTCTGAGGCTGGATATCAAATCATAGAAGATTAGGGTTGGAAGAGACCTCAGAAAGTCATCTAGTCCAACTCCCTGCTCAAAGGAGGACCAACCCCAACTAAATCATCCCAGCCAGGACTTTGTCCTTAAAAACCTCGAAGGATGGAGATTCCACCACCTCCCTAGCTAACCCATTCTGGTGCTTCACCACTCTCCTAGTAATACAGTTTTTCCTGGTATCCAACCTAGACTTCCCCCACTGCAACTTGAGACCATTTCTTCTTGTTCTGTCATCTGCCACCACTGAGAACAGTCGTGCTCCATCCTCTTTGGAACCCCCCTTCAGGTAGTTGAAGGCTGACGTAAAAACTCCCCTCACTCTTCTCTTCGGCAGACTAAATAAGCCCAGTTTCCTCAGCCTCTCCTCATAAGTCGTGTGCCCCAGCCACCTAATCATTTCCATTGCCCTCTGCTGGACTCTCTCCAATTTGTCCATATCCTTTCTGTAGTGGGAGGCCCAAAACTGGACACAGTACTCCAGATGAGGCCTCACCTGTGCCAAATAGAGGGGAATAATCACTTCCTTCGATCTGCTGGTAATGCTCCTACTAATGCAGCCCAATATGTTGTTAGCCTTCTTGGCAACAAGGGCACACTGCTGACTCATATCCAGCTTCTTGTCCACTGTAATTCCCCAGGTCCTTTTCTGCAGAACTGTTGCTTAGTCAGTCCCCAGCAGTGCTTGGGATTCTTCCATCCTAAGTGCAGGACTCTGCACTTGTCCTTGTTGAACCTCATCAGATTTCTTTTGGCCGAATCCTCTAATTTGTCTAGGTCACTGTGGACTCTATCCCTACCCTCCAGCGTATCTGCCTTCCCTCCACCCCTCTCCCCCCAGCTTATGACCTCTTCAGTAACTTGCTAAATAGATAAAAGCTTGGGAAAGTGGGTGGAAAACTGAGGCCAGAATGAAGTTTAAATTCTCCTACTACTATTAGAACTTGCCCTGGGGGACCAGCCGAGCACTGCAGAAGTGAAAACCATTGAGCTTGATATGTTATGTTGTACTTCACACAAGAATAAAATCTCTAATATTTGTAAGATTATTAAAATTAAGCTTTGTTAGGCTGCTGTGAGTTTTTCACAATTCAAGGCATTTACGGGATTGGGAGCCACCAAAGGGCAGCATTGGGGGGCTGTTTGTGGTGGTCTTTGGCTCATAAAAATTACGTTATCATAGCTGGCACTGTGATAGAACTAAATATTTGACTAGATACAGTTGTTATTGTGGAGCAGCCCTTGCATTGTGAACAGGGAGGGTTTTAGTTGTAGAATGCACACGACCTTCGTGGTGTTTAAAACTTGGCATAAAAGTAAAACCTTCTGCATATTTCATAACAACTTTATTTGTCAGGTGATTGCAAAGGCGTATCAATAAGGGAGGCCTGAGTACAGCTGTGAAATTATAATACACCAAAAATGCACTTAAGCATGTGTTTTGGCCAGCAGAAAATGTCTGTTGGTAATTAGTTCTTCCTCTGCCAGACCTACTGGCATGGGAGAAATCCTAGTGGACTTCTGTTATTCTACATTTCTAGCTCCCATGTGCTGTTGTTTTGGAAAGAAGGACAGGAATGAAGTCATAAATAATAGGAATCTTAAGCTCTTGTATTTGCACAAGAGGAAAACATTTGTGTAATCAGATCGGTGTTCTAAGAGCATTTGCAAGATAAAAGTTTGTTTTGTGGTTGATGGGGAAAGAAAGGGTGGAGGGTCTTTGAAATACACTCATTAGATTTCCTTAGGTAACAGTCGGTTTGCAGAGTATGCTGTATGTACATTTGCATAGTGGGTTTTCTTTATACTGTGTTATTGGGATGCTGTTACATCAACCCAAATACACCTGCATTTGTACCACACATGGGAATGGGTGCTGTCTTGTTACATAGTCCCTGGGGCCCCAGCCTGTGCCTTCTCCTGATACCCATGATCAGTGCTCCATCCCCTGCATTCAAGGGGCTTCTTGACAAAGTGGAAGTAGATTTGAAGGCAACTCGACATTTTATGCATTATGAACAGATTTAAATCACAGCTCTCTCTCTGATGTGGGAAGGGGAGGCAAAAATTACATTGAACTTAGGTGGAATTTCTGACCTCCTTCTGCCACTCAGTGTGGCACTTGCAGGGTGCCACTCAGGGCCCTGTATATGTAGCATGATGCAAAAGGCTGTGATCTGTGACTAAGATAAATGTTGTTGACTAAGATAAAGGTTTACTACTTCTCCATTCTGGGACTAGCAGCAGTTAGTCTAGAATCATGCAAAAGTGGCACTGTAGACATAGATAAAATGCAAAGTGTTTTCTCTACAGTTGTTAAATGTTCTAACATATGTAGGTCTTAATATTATCTTAGATGTTTGTATAATACATAGTTTATACTGTAACTCACAGTGAGTGGGGGCGGGGGTACAAGTGTGTGCGTGTAACTTGTCAATAATAGCACGGTATTCCCTGTAATGTTCCTGCATCCTGACTGGAGGGACTCACCTCTGCTTCTAGGCCTGTAAGGATTACATTACTGTTCATTTCAAACTTTTTCTGCTCAGACTGGCAACGGTGTTCTGTGGAAAAAATACAACCCTTTTCCTCTTAAAGTGCTTTCCAGAGTAGGTTACATATTATTTATCTCTGTTTTATAAATGGAGAAAACTTTGCCCCAAGTCACACAGTGAGTCAAAGGCAGAGCAGGGTGTAAAACCCAGTTCTCCTGACTACCAAGCCAGTGCCCCCTAGATCTTGTTCCCTTAAAGACTTGTGTTCCGAGTATTGTCAGTCGGGATCCTTTCATGAGCATAGAATACCATATTTTTTTAAGGAAAGAGAATCGAATCCTGGCTTCAGCTACAGCTGTGCATGCGCTGTTGAAGCAAGTGGAGGAGGGGAAAATTGGGCTCAACATGGGGTGGCTTTAATATAACTCTTGAAACTATCGAAATAAATAGAATGGTTAGTATTTTAAATAGTTTTTTCTTTTGGGCCAATCTTTCCTCCTCCTACAAAGTTTTGCAGTTCAAGAAAGTTAGATGAGTATTTGGTGAATGCATAAAATGCACATTTTGCTTATACATTTGCTTATCCAATGTGTTCAGACAGGTCTCAAGTTAAAACACTATTACAGGTTTGCCTGTGGGAAAAGAAAAGTAACAGAAAAGTCACGAGATACTGTATATAGTCATCACTTTAAACTGATAACAGATACTGCTTACTTTGTGTGAGAGACTTATACACACTTGAGAACAAAGCAGTTAGAGAATAATGCAGTTTTAACACTCCATTTGCCAAAGGTTACTTTATAATTCAATACCATCCAAGAATCTGTGGTCAATTAACCAAGCCTACTTGATGGTTTACCTCATAATTTAGCCTGTCTTACATGTTGGTGTCCAGTAGCATCTCTCCAATGAATGGTCAGTTAGCTTCCATTATAGACATCTTATTGTAAGGGTTGTGATTTTTCATTTATAATAATTTACTTTAGGCTGAAATCTGGCCAACCGTCCAAGGTCTCAACCTGTGGAAATTTTTTCTTTTAAACTTAAAATCAGTTTGACTGTTTTCAAAGGAGATCTGTAAATCTTTTAAATCAATTTCTCTCAACGGTAGCATACTTGCATACATTTGAAAAAGTTTTTCCAGTGACAATTCTTCAGATAAGCTGGAGATTTGCGTATAACATTGTGATGAAGTCTGGGTGAGGTTTTCTATGAATAGCTTGATTCTTGAGGATATCATAAAAATGTAAACCACCTATAGTGGTTAGGAATTGCACTTTAAATAGTTCACTTTAGCAGAACAAATGGAATGTCTTCTTCTGAGGACAAAGTGGGGATTGACTTAAAATAGAAAGGAACAAACTACAAAGGAAAAAACAGGAATTTCAGAAGCCAGGTGAAAGGCCAACATATAAGCAGTACAACATCCCGTGAATCAGCAACTTTTGATTGTGGCTGAACCATGGCATCTGGTTGATATACTGGGACTATGCATCTCTTGTTCCTAACACAACATGACTCCAAGGCCAGAGCTGTAAGGTTGAAAGGGGAATTAAAACTCTACGACTCTGTATGAATAAATTCCATTCCCTTCCTAACTTGATGCCCGATCTAAATGGGTAGCTTGCTGCCTTAGTTTAGCATCAAGATATTCAGTAGGGGATTATCTTCTCATAAAACCCACTTCATCTGATAACGTTAACTACCAGATTTTTGGCAATCAAACTTAAGAAAGCTTTTGGTCACAGGTTTGTTTCACTATTGTCTAAGAATTCAGACAAGATCCAGTTAGAACAAAGCTCATAGAAGATCAAGGTTGGAAGAGACCTTGGGAGGTCATCTCGTCCAACCCCCTGCTCAAAGCAGGACCAACACCAACTAAAGATAAGCAGAAAGGTTTGACATAACTCCAGAACAAGTTGCTTCTTCTCTTAATTCCCACTGAATGCTAGCACTTTCCAGAAGTTGAGAGACTGGGAGTTTTACTCCTGAGCAATCCCTATGAATATTGGGTACTGGAAGTATATAAAACACCAGAAATCCTTGCATTTCTCAGCAGGGCAGAAAAGTTACTCAGAAGAGGTGTTATAGAATGGGGAGAGAGCACAGGAAGATTTTTTTTTTCTTCTTCATGAATTATTATTTCCCTGTTTGGGGAAGATCCCTTCAGGAACTGGCTCAGCTTTCTCAAGAGCTCTTTTTCCTCATTAACTGGGAGAGGTTCCCAACCTAGCAGGACTGGCTTGATCTTGAAGTCAGACAGGGCTGTAATCATGTGTGACAATCAGCTCTGCAGCCCTCGCTTTTCCTGAGAACTGCCAGGAGTGCTCAGGGGCAGCTTTATCAAATGCAGAGAGGATCTCTTTCTTTGCTGGTATGGTATGTATTCTCTGTATACATGGACTACGTGTAAAGGATGTGCCAGAAAGTCCAGATCAGGATTTCAGCTGTCCAGAGTCTTGGGTCGTTTGAAGCTAGTGTTTGGTTTTGAGCCCGTCTATAGTATATACTGGGATGTACATTGTATGTACTTCTGTGACTGTAAAAGCAACAAAGAGTAACATGGCTACCCCTCTGATACTTCTGTGACTGTTCGCCTCTGCATACATGCAACCAGCACCAGGCCATGACAGCCTGGATTCCATCATTAAGTTTATAAATCCTACTGAGCTTTCTCAAGTTTTCTTTTATGCCAGTGTCGACTAGAACTTTTGTAAATCATTATTCCAGCATGTCAGAGCCAAACAGGATAGCACCTCAAATGAGACAAGATGAAAATGGTAGGGGAGAATTCAAAATAAGGGTATAATATTTTTCACCTTCATTTGTATATCAGCTGTGTTGCTGTGACAGCGATGCAGACATTCTGTTGCTTCTCCCTACTTATCTGACCTTTCTTGAATGAACAAATCTCTCCTCTCTTTCCTCCGTACTCTCTCCCTTCTGCCAGTGCCCCTTTGGTGGTCCATTCATCCACATCTTCCACAGCAGCCTCCCAGCTTTATTCCATGTTACTCCTGTGCATTAAGCACTATTCTTGAGCTACTAAGCCAAGCCTTCACCCTGTCAAATCCTCCTCCAAACCCACCTCTGCTGTAATGCCAACAAGAAATGGGGTCAGCAAAGATTATAGAAAATCTTTGCTCCATCATGCTGTGCGCTACCGTTTGCTGAGTGACCGTGCAATTACTGTAACAGTTTCCCATCTTCTTTAGATTGTTCTATTTACGTGATGCCCACTCCTTTTCTACATAGTTGGAGCTCCTCACGAAACACATCCTCTCAATATCCCCATGAAGCTTTTTACAGACAGAGAGCTGATGGCTTGCACAAGTTCACGCATGCTTATGGCAGAGCCAGGAAATGTACCCAGGTCTCCAGCCAGAGTTTCATGCCAAAATAACTCTTCCCTCCCTTACCTTTCTCCCTTAATAGCACAGGGTAGGGACCCATGTGTTCTTGTATGTACTCTGGAGTACCAAGCATACTTTTGGGTGCTATAAAATAATAGATAGTACTAAAGCATCTATTGTTCTAAAAATACTGCAGCATTCTCCAGAGTAATATTCCTCAGGCACTGTTCTATTGTAAGCTGTAGTATTTTAGGAGTCCTGACTATATTTTCAGAGGTAGAAAATAGGGTGGAAATGGAAAAAAAAAATCCCTTTTGCAAGACTGGCTGATGGAGATAATCCACCTCTGGTTACAACAGGAAGGGCTGGCTCAAGATTTATTGAGGCTTCAGGCACAAAGAATATTGGGGTCCTCCCACATCCCCACCATGGTGTCCCGCACCTTGCACCTCCCCTTCCCCTCATGGCCCTGCCTCCTGGCCTGGCCGGAAGTAGGGCCATGGTAAGAGCTGCCCAGAGAGCCTGGGCTGCTATGGGAAGCCCTGGACCCTACACCTGTTCTGGACTGCGCACCGTGCGGTGCAGGGACATGGGCTGGGGGCTGCTCTTGAGTACCTTGGCTCTCTGCCCAACCACCCCTCACCCGTCTCTCCTGGGGGACCCCTCGCACGAGGCCCTGCTTGAGCAGAAGGTGGGGCAGATCCTGGGCCTAGGAATGGTGGAAGCGGTACTCGGAGTTCAAAGGCAAGGGGTACTACTCCCACTATTTCCTTATCCTGAAGGTCAAAGGGGGGCTTGGGACCTGCGAGGCCTGAACCAGTACATGGTGAAGCTCAAGTTCCACATGGTCTCCCTGGCCTCCATCATCCTCTCCCTGGATTCTGGGGACTGGTACGCTGCCCTCGATCTGCAGGATGCGTACTTCCACATTCATATATTTGAGGGGTACAGATGCTTCCTCCATTTCACAGTGGGGCAGGAACACTACCAATTTATGGTTCTTCCGTTTGGCCTGTCCACTGCTCCCAGGGTTTTCACTAAGTGTATGTCGGTGATGGTGGCCCACCTTAGGCACTGGGGGGGTTCCAGATCTTCCCGAATCTGGGTAGGGGCGGCAGGGCTCCGGTAGTGATTTAAAGGGCCCTGAGCCCCCCACAGAAGCTGGAGCCCCAGACTTTTAAAGCACCGCCCAAGCCCCACTGCCACAGCTCCTGGGTAGTGGCAGCAGAGCTCCAGCAGTGATTTAAAGGGCCCTGAGCTCCCTACAGCAGCTGGAGCCCTGGACCCTTTAAAGTGCCACCAGAGCCCCTCTGCTACCGTGCTATACGTGAACCCGTGTTATATCGGGTCGTGTTATAGCGTGGTAGAGGTATATGTTATTAGTTGGCCCCAGTTGAAATTAATCAAAGATCTAATTAGTAGCAAGTTCAGTTTTTAAAAGATCTATTCACTAGGAAGTTGACTAACAATATGTGACAAGTAAATAAACTACAGAACAAGCAACTGTTATGCTCCTTTACATTTCAGTTGGCATGATAACAAGTATTTTTCACTCTGCCCTGTGGGATTGGTCATTAGGCTGATAAAGTGTCCAGTAAATTGTCAAGCCTTATATGATTTAGTGATTGGTAGGTCTAGTCTAAATACAGTCACCATGTGGTGATAAAATGTGCAGTAAAGATACTTAGCTGGAGCGGCTGAATAGCAGAATTTGGGGGATTGGGAATTTGTTGTGATATTTTATGGCTGGAGACAATATGTTTTAAATGGTTTTTCTGGTTTATTTTCTTTCATTATTTTATATAAAACAAAGAGGAAGTGAAATAATTGGGCCATACCTGCAGCTTCTGTAAATCAGCATAGCTATATTGAAGCTACATTGATTTACACCATCTGAGGATCTGATCAAGTGTAATGTGTATGTGTGTCTGCCGTTCTAAGGCTTTGCCTACATGACAGGGGGAGATCGAACTAAGTTATGCAACTTCAGCTACATCAATAACATAGCTGAAGTTGACGTCCTGAGCTCTACTTACCGCAGGGTCCACACTACGCAATGTTGACTAGAGAGGCTCTCCTGTCGACTCCCCTTGCAATTCTCGTTCAGGTGAAGTAAAGGAGTCAACAGGAGAACAATCTGCGGTTGATTTAGCGGGTCTTCACTAGGCCTGCTAAATCGACTGTGGATGCATTGATCCCCACGTGTTGAACCCCGGTAAGTGTAGACAAGGCCTAAGAGGCAAGACAGGAACTCTTGAGAGTGGAGAGACTCCTTGTTTGCCCAGGAAGTTCCTAGCTGAGATTTTACTCCTCCTATTTCTAAGCTCCTTTTGCAGGTTAGGTCAGTGGAGGATATAAACTGAACCTGGCTTTTCCTATTGCTGGCAATTGTTGTTTTTTTGTCAGACATTCATAACACATCATATGGTGCAAGTGTAATATGGTTTGGTGGCTGCTTGCGGTATCACTCCAGTGTCCAGTTGTACAGTTGCTTCAAGCAAGATGGCACCTGCAGTGATTGTCGTTGGGGCGGCATCTACGACATATGGGGTTGCTTAGTTCATAGCACTGCAGGCGCTAACCTCATTCCTTAGTAAGTGTCTAATCTGATGTGGGCCCTGTATCAATAGGTTCACTTTCTGATGTGAAAGAGTTAATGCACTGATAACTCTGGTCTCTGATGAGATGAAATCACTTTTAATGTCTGTGCTCTTTGTTTTCCAGTCCTTTTGAATAGCACCAAATTCTGATCAGAGCAGTTTATTATGAGTATCAGTGTATTTAAGAGACCGAATTACTCAGAGGATTTGGATTTGTAGTAGGATTTTGAGTATTTAGCACCATAGGTCACTTGTTCAGCTTCAGGTCAGGCTGCTGATGCTAGCCCATGAATTGAGGTTAATCTTTGAAGTCAGGTGACCTGTGTGAAACAAATTGATGGTCCCAGGAGTCCACCTAGAAATCCCTCATTAAATTAGCACCGTGGTTGACAGTGACAGAAAGGAGTGCCAAGGAATTAATTGGCCACTGAGATTGAACCATTCAGATGGTAACTACATATTTGAATGACCCACTTTGTTGGGACAAGGTCGGGAAAGCTCATGCTGCTACTAAGCAGTGTCTGTTCTGTGACAACTTCAGAGCAGCATCATATAAATTAAAAAGCAACAAAAGGGAGATAGACAGGGGCCTAACAATGAATAATAATCAGATGGTGTATCACTTCCTTATTTCCTTATCGCCCTGTTTATTTTTCTTTAGGCAGGTGACAAGCATTATCATCCGAGCTGTGCACGATGCAGCAGATGCAACCAAATGTTCACGGAAGGAGAAGAAATGTACCTGCAAGGTAAGGATGCCTTCGTTCCCCAACTGTGCCCAAAACAGGCTTAGAGTCAGACAGCCATCCAGGAAGTAGCATATCATCGGTGATCCTCTAGCAGCTCTGTTGATGTCTGGTAGCACACTCACTTGCCAGTCAGGAGATATCCATTTTCATTTTTCCCCTCTCATAGTCATTCGAAGACATCCGCTGAGATCTTAGGTAACTGGGATTACAGCTGGCTCATCATCATTGATGTTCCCTGAGGAATAGATGTCACCATCCTGGTGAACGTTTCATATTAGGGTTCCCAAACAATTACCGCGCAGTCACTCCAAACTGTGGTGCCCCAAATTGTGCTTTTAAAATGTATTGTCACAGGTAAATTTTATTGGTCAGCCCTTGAACTTCGATTTTTACATAATCCTCGGTGAACAGATATATGTGGGACACCAGAATGAATGGGAAATGGTTTTGAGCAACCATTTTTGTTGTTTCTCCCTTCATTATTTTGATCATATAGTCTCGTTCTCTTTTGGAACCTGATCCAGAGCCTGTTGAAATCAGTGGAAAGCCTTCTAGTAATTTTAATGGGCCTTAGTCCAAAGTGTGAGTGTGTGTGTGATTTCTCCACCCATACCTCTGTAACTTCTGTCTCTGAACCACTCTCTCTTTCTTCACGTTTGTTTTTCTATCTGAATTCCCCTTTTGTCTAGTCATGTTGCTCTTTTATCCCCATCTACTTACTTGTATGTTCACATGTTCTTCAATCTTTTTTCCCATCCACTTCTTTTTTTTCTGTCCATTTTCATCTGAAATTTTACGGTGTTGTAACCAACACCGTAGGGGTCTAGATCCAAAAGGCGGTCAAGGTGGGAGGGTCCTGAGGCTATTGTAAGGGCATCATGGGATTTGCTACCCCTATTTCTGCCCTGCTACTGGCAGGGTGCTGCCTTCAGAGCTGGGTAGCCAGAGAGGAAGGTTGCTGGCCAGGTGCTCAGCTCTAAACCAGCACCACTGTCAGTAGCAGTGCAGAAACGAGGGTTGCATGGTATGGGGGGTACCATACATCCAGTTGCTGGCAGCGTCCCGCTGGAGTGGGGGGCTGACAGCTGGAGCCACAGCCTCCCTGTGTCTGGGGCTAACTGCTGGAGCCATGGAGCTTCCTGCAGCCAGGAGAGATCCCAGAGGTAGGTCTGACCCAGCCTGGGAGTGCCCCTGCAAAGGAAGAAGTAGTCTCATTCCTCCTCATCCCCAGCTGGGACTAGTGGCTGGAGCCCTGCACAGGATAGGAGCCCCTGACTGCAAGCAGATTTCTCGGGGGTAGGGTGACCAGATGTCCTGATTTTATAAGGACAGTCCTGATTTTTGGGTCTTTTTCTTATGTAGGCTCCAATTGCCCCCCCACTCCCTGTCCTGATTTTTCACACTTGCTGTCTGTTCACCCTACACGGGGGGGGGAGATCAGATTTCAGTCTGTGACGCGTTTTTCACAGCCGTGAATTCAGTAGGGCCCTGGTGATGAGTTAGAAAACAAAGGGCAACACGAGGGTCTGAACAATGTGAACAAGTGAAAAGTAAATGGATTTGTTCAACCAAAAATCAGTGGTGATGTCTGTCACGCTGTCTGGAGTGGTTTACAACCGTGAGTGCCAGCCTCCGGGTGACTGTCAAAAAGCAGGGCAGAGCCCCCAAATTGGTTGTAAATCCTGTAATTAGATTTCGCCAACCCAGTACTAAATGTGAACTCCTGATGCATATAACCATCTTACCATGAGGTCACAGACGGTCCCCTAGGGCATTCCAGTCAATCTCGCTACCCAGGCAGGCTGAAATTAATGATAGTTGGTTGCCATACACCAAAGATCACAAAAGATTCAGGTTGCTCTCAGTCCCAAAAGACCAGTCACTTACCCCAAGTCAGTTTGTTCCTCTGATCTCTCACTAAAGACAACGCTTATAGCCACTCCTGTAGTAAACTAAGGATTTATTAACTAAGAAAAGAAATGTTATTTACAGACTAAAGCCGTCAAACATATATACACAAATGAGTTAGTTTATGGTTCCAACAGATGACAGATTTATAGTAATCTGTCAGCGCTGAATGTCTTTTAGGGCTAACCCAGGTTGACCCTGGGGATCTCTGCTTCTGTTTCCTAGCTCCAGCAAAGAGAGAGAGAAATTTTTCTTGTGTCCCTGTTTTATCCCCTTCTTCCAGCATTCAACAGATGGGCTTTCTTGCATGTAGCACCTTCGGCGGTGTGAGAGGGCCATTAACCAAGTCTTTGTATCATGATGTTCCACGATGGCCAATTTAGTTTTCATAACCTGTCTTGATGAGTGGTGGACCATTCTTCCTGACTGGTTTCACAGGTTCAGAGCTAGCGTTTTTACAGTTATAAAGCAAAACGTTGCAAGTTTAAATGAATGCATGCAACAACTTACAAGCATTCCGTAGACTTTAGACACTAATCCCATTCTGGTAAGTCTAGTATCTGTCTTGAACAATACTAACATACAGGTGAGCTGGTCTGGTTTCCAGCTATGAATTTGTCAGGGCTCAGCTGATGCCTACAGCCTTGGCAAGAGCTGGCACCTGGTCTGCCAGTGTCACAATGTCAATCATAGGAAGGGCTGAACTGATGTACCTTGCACCAGTCTGGCATATGGTGATTGGGGAAGCATACTCTGACTGGGGATTCCTTGGTTACCCAGTCTAGCCCTTGGTGTAAATGCAACTCCTAAAATAGAGTCAGAGTTTAAGGGCAGAGGGGGCCACTGGATCATCTAGTCAACCTCCTGTATATCACAGACACCCACACTACTGAGCACACTAAAGCCAATGAGAACTGTACATACACCTTGGTGATAAATTTAGCCCAGGGGGATGGCGCTGGAGAGGTGTCTGGCTCCTTCATCTCTTCATTTCTTTCACGCTATCTCCCTGCCTTCACCTCCCTGCCCCTTGGATGCAAGTTGCACTCTTTTTTTTCTCCACCTAATGGCAAATCAATGCAAGTTATGCTACTTTGCTGTTTACAACTGTTTTCTTACCAACTTACTGCACTGATTGTATCATCAGGCCCTTCAGGAAGAATTTTACCTGCTTGCTGCAGGCTACATTTAGCTTGTTGGATCTAAGTTTCATGTCCCTGAAAGTCTTTCCCATGGTGGAAGTCCCTCTGAGCTTCAGTTCATAGGAATATGGTGAAGCCATCAGTATAGGTTCCCCCAGGGGAACCAGTTCCCCCTGCTCCGAATAGAGTGGTTGTAGCTTCCCAAGCATTTGGCTGCAGGGGCAACAATTGCGTATCCTAAAACGAGTGAAAGCAGGAAGCTCCCTCCTTTCATAATTACCATCTCCACTGGGCATTGTTTGTGTCTGCATCTCATTCCTCCATTGCCCTCTGTGTAAGAACACGAATGCAGTCCTTGCCCCACGGTGAGTTCTGGGGCCAGGATTTCATCCAGTGTGTTTATTGATGACTACTTGAATGTTACGTCTAATGAAAACAGAGGAAACCTGCAAAAAGAACAGTATGTGCTGAAACAAACTAACCCACCTGTGTTTTCCAGCCTCAAATTTACCTTTCTGTAATAATGGGAGAGAGTCTGTGGGTTTGCCTGGGGAAATAAGGAATAGCACCAAAAATTTTCTTTCTCCTGCGTGTCTCCGTATAACACATTTCTCTGTCTCACCCAGAGGATTGGTGCCAAGGTGAGACGTTGCTTAGGATTTAGAACATGCCTGCTGTAGTTGGTTTTCATGTAGCCTTTCATGCTTTCCAGGCTTATTCTCTTAACCCGAGTTTGTAGATTTCAGAGCTTGCTCTGTGTTGTGGTGCTGGTGCATGCAGAAAAAAAAGTTGGACAGCTGAACATTTTGTTTGGTGTCTGTCAAGGGAGCAAACAAACATGTGGTGATGGAGGGATTAACAGCAGTGTACTGTAGAGTTTCCAATAGAAGAGTAATTAAACTGAACTAGGATGGGTCTGGAAGATTTACGTATCTCTGAGCTGTTTCAAAATAAATGAGCACATTTGGGTGGATAAAACCTAGAAGTCGTGGTTGGCTTGAAGTACGGGACTGCAAAATAGTCACACCTAACCTCATACCCACTTGATCTGAGTTTGGGTTTGAAGTTTGCTGTGTTTCAAACTTCTCATCAAGTTTGTGAACCGATATTGAGGTTGTTAGCTCTCTGAAAAGCACAGCTCAACTCCATGCCACTCTGCTTCCCCATAGAAGCCAGGGAACTGCCGCCCACCCAATTCTGCCTAAGGTATGTTCACATCTAGAGGCCCCATTGTGCTACATGCTGGACACACACATAGTCAGACCCAGCCCTTGCCCCAAAGAGTTTGCAGTGTAAATATTTAAGGCAAAGGATGGGAGAAAGGAAATCTGTTTTACAGAAGGGGAATGGAGTCCCAGAGAGAGGATGTGAATTTCTCCAGAGTCCCACAGGCAGGGCCGACTTTAGGAAGCGTGGGGCTCAATTTGAACAGTTTCCATGGGGCCCCGGCAGGGATGACTTAAAAAAAAAAAAAAAAAAAAAACATGTAAAAAAATGCGTGGGGCTTGTACTCAGCGGGTGGTGCTCTGAGTCTTTGGCGGCACTTTGGCGGCAGGTCCTTCACTCGCTCCAGGTCTTCAGCGGCACTGAAGGACCTGCTGCTGAAGTGACTCCGAAGACCCAGAGTAAGCAAAGGACCCATCACTGAAGTGCCGCTGAGGACCCAAAGCACCGCCAGGTGAGTAAAAATGAAAAAGGCGCATCTAGCCAGGGAAGGGATTCTCACTGGGCCTGGGGCCCTCTTAGGAATTGGTGGAATAGGCCTAAAGCCGGCCCTGCCCACAGGGAGTCTGTGGCAGAGCTGGGAAATAAACCCGGCTCTCTTGAGTCCCATTTTAGAGCCTAGTGAACGTTCCTGTTCATCAGGCCTTTAAGTGAACCTTCAAGGGCTGGTTTCCTTCTGACCTTTGCAGGGTTTGTACAGCCCTGGCTCTGAGGCTGGTGTTTCGGCACTTGCCATCTTTTGTTATGCTTCCTCCTGTTCACTGAATGCTTCTCCTGCTGAAGGAGCAGTTTCTTCTTCCTTGGCTCAGGCTCAAAGCTAGACATCTGATGCTGTGATTCAGAGTCCACGTGTTCCTCCCAGTCTCCTGTTGATGCTGTTTACATTGTGTGCTGCTGGCGATTGGAATCACTCCGACGGTTTGTGCTTCAGCACAAGAAAGGAACCTTTTGAAATAAAGGCTCCCCTCAGAGCTGCCCCGACCCGTACCTTTTAACTTGGCCTTTGTTGGGAAGGATC
Source organism: Chelonoidis abingdonii (assembly GCF_003597395.2). Taxonomy (NCBI): domain Eukaryota; kingdom Metazoa; phylum Chordata; order Testudines; family Testudinidae; genus Chelonoidis; species Chelonoidis abingdonii. Next base: position 54,019,988 of record NC_133783.1, read on the forward strand.
CCCTGTGACTGCACGTGAGATAATATTCATGCTCAAACGCCGTAGATTTTAGTGTTTCATTGCGGATGCAGAGGAGTGGGGTGGGGAGGATCTTTCTTGCAGGCAAACATTTGGCTTCATTGTGGTTGGAATGGTGCTTTGGCTTTGACCACAATAGGATGCAGTCAAGATTAAAAATCCATTTGGGTTTAGCCTCTGCTCAGAAGCAGTTTCAATCTGGATAGTAACTAGTGGCAGCATTTCAGTCCTTGAGAGGATAAACTGTTGTGCGCCACAGACAAAGAACAGGAGCGACCAAGGTACCACCAATGCCCGAGGGAGGGAATTGATTAGATGAGCTATGCCCAGATGATTCTAGCAGGTGATCCATTGTCCATGCTACAAAGGACAGTGAAACGCTACCCCCCAGATATGGTTCTTCAGTGTATGGGAGGAACCCAGATATGGAGGGGTTTTAACCACCCTGTCTGCTGTAGAGGCAGCAGAATCTGAGCCTTTGGAGCTCCTTGTACATCCCTGGGCAGCAGCATGTGGGAGTGGGGCTGAATCTAACCCTATGCAGACCCATTCGCTAATGCCCCTCTTATAACAGCAGGGGAGGTGTGACAGGGGTGCAACCTCCAGGGTGCTGCACCATGGCCTAGATTCCTTGCTCACCGGGGTGCCCTCCTGAGCTGGCCGCTCAGGCATAGTGCAGCAATCACAATTTTAGCACAGAACATGCTGTGCTGTTGTTTCTTTCTCTGAGTCCTCATCGCATCCTGCGCTCTCAGGGATGGGGAGGGTGGGGTGGGATGGATTAGGTCAGGGGTGGCCAACCTCAGCCTGAGAAGGAGCCAGAATTTACCAATGTACATTACCAAAGAGCCACAGTGATACGTCAGCAGCCCCCCATCTGCTCCCCAGCCCCCAGTGCTTCCTGTCTGCCGGCATTCCCCACCAATCAGCGCCTACTCCCCCCACCCACCACAATCAGCTGTTTCATGTGCTCAGGAGGCTATGGAGGGGAGGGAGGAGGAACGAGGACATGGCAGGCTCGGGGGAAGGGGTGGAGTGGGGGCAGGGCTTGGGACAGAGCAGGAGGCTGAGCAGTGAGCACCCCCCCCAGCACATTGGAAAGTTGGCGTTTGTAGCTCCAGCTACCGGAATCAGTGCCTAGGTAAGGAGCCACATATTAACTTCTGAAGAGCTGCATGCAGCTCCGGAGCCACAGGTTGGCCACCCCTAGATGAGGTGATGCTAGGATTATAATACTCTGCACTTACTGAAGATAGTGCCTTCCATCCAAGATACTCCAAAACACTGAGGGTATGTCCAGACTACCCGCCGTATCAGCGGGAGCGATCGATTATTTGGGGATCGATTATTGATCCCTAACGGCTCCTGTCGACTCCGGAACTCACCAGGGCGAGAGCGAACGGAGTCCAAGGGGGAGCGCAGCCGTCGCTCCCATGCCGTGAAGGACGGGAGGTAGTCGAAATAAGATACGTTTGACTTCAGCTATGCTAATTCCTGTACTGAAGTTGCATATCTTCATCGACCCCGTCCACCAGTGTAGACCAGCCCTTACAGGTGTTAATGCTGAGCCCACAGCACCACTGGGGGTAACCCTTTGTGACCAAGAGGTTACTGATTTTGGGGGTCTTGTGGAGTTGTTTCCACTAGGAGGAGAAATTGGTGATGGTCAGAGTATCCTGATACAGTCCTGTTTGTTTACGAAGTTCCATTCCCTGAATACAGGGAGGATCAAACAACTGGAGATAGTTTCCTTTGCCTTGTGGTTCCAAGCTTCTTTCACCCAGACTTGCAAAAATTCCTCTTTTTTTTCTCAAGGGCTGCCACAGGGTTCCCTATCTGGTCTGAGGCTCTTTGCACCTGCTCTCTGTTTCTGTTGCTTCTCCTAACAACACACACACAAGCCACAGTCCCCAATCAATGCCAGTTTTAATCGGTCTTATTACTGTACCTCCCTTCTGCAAATGAGAGAAAAGGTGAAGGGACTTAGTGGGAAGGGTTTACCCACGACTGCATAGGAAGCTAGACATAGGACCCACTTCCCCTTCTCTCACCTCTGAGACCCAGCCACAGATCCAGCCTCCTTCTCTGACCCACAGCAACATGACTTTTCTAGCTGCAACATCATATTCGAACAGATCCTATCCTTGCCGCACCAGATTGTGCGTGAGGTTTAATTCACTCATGTGAAAAGTACTTTGAGACCCTCAGATAGATGCCACCGTAGGCTAACAAAGTCTTTGTTTTTAATTCTGTTGCATTTCTCATATGCTGGTGTGGAATTTGTAGGTTGTTCCCAGCACATTGCGATGCAATGAGGGGTCTGTCTAAGTATTTTAATGTTCTCCTCTCTGTGACCTGAAGTCATCTGATTTACTCTGAGTAATGCATTATTCTATTCCAGGTTCCACTGTATGGCATCCCGACTGTAAGCAGTCCACTAAGGCAGAAGATAAGCTACGGGTAAGATAAACAAACACTAAGCTCAGTTACACTCCAGATAATTTGCACACACAGTAACTGATCTTTCTCCTTGACAGAAAGTGATTTCCTATGGTTTTTATTGCCCCACCACGACAATCCTGGTAGCAAGTACAGTGTTCTACTCTAGAGGTGGTGCTGCGCATCCTATGTTCACCATCTCAATGTATTTGTTGCAACGTATTGTTCCAAAGAGGGCATTGTCTCCAGGACATTGTTCACCTTACAGCGTGAGGGAAGAATCTCATGGGAGTATTGTGAACAAAGCAAATGCGTCAATGAATCTTTTTATTTTCACACAGTCATAACATCTCTGTACCTTGTTTGTCAGCTGTGCTGTGTTCTTTAGAGCCATTTACTGCATTGCTCAGCATGGGCTGATCTTGCTTCACCATCTAAATGAACCCTTTAAACCTAATTTATTCTGTTTTGAATGCTAAGAAGAAATAAGCTTAATGCTAGATGTGCCCCTCAATATTTAGGGCCACATTTTAAGCCAGCCTGAACCAAGATTTAAAATTTGTGTGACCAAACTTTCTGGATCAGATTCTTGATGACTTCAGTGGCGCTAAATTGATTTACGCCAGATGAGAACCTGGCTGTGTGTGTGAGAAGTGCCAACAGGCCTTTATGGGCACTAGTGGGTTAGTTCGCCATGGAGTCGGTTACCCCATTTGTGTTTGCACGTGCCTGCTCATTTGCAGAGATGAGAGAGTGCGCACCTGTGAGCCTGGTGAATGTTTCTGGGCTCAAGTTTCAGAGGCTGCAGATGAAAAATGGGCCAAGAGGCACTTTGGTGAATGTGCGTGCTGTGTTCATGGTGTGCTTAGTTCGTAGTAGTTCTCTTCTTATGAAACATGATGCTGGCACGCCACACTGGACAACATTCTCCTTAGCGTGTTTACTCTGAATGTAGCTAACATGCTGTTATTTTTGTGGGGAACAGTGTAAACTGGGACAACAGTCCAGCAGCAGATTCAGACCTTCAGGAAAACGTTGAGGAAGCAATGCAAAGCAGAGCTTTAACAGATGCAGCCCGATCCAGCACTGGCAAGTTGTTCTGAATAGACGCTTTCTCAGAGAAGACTTTCGCACTTCAAAACTGGGCTATTTTTCATCAGTTATTTGCTGCTGAAAATAACCACGTGAACACTTTTTAGGGTATGTCTGCATAGCAAAAAGAACCCCATGGCAGCAAGTCTCAGAGCTTGAGTCTACAGGCTCGGACTCGTGTGATGGTGCCATGGAGCTGTTGCAGCTCCGGCAGGAGCTGGAGCTCTGAAGCCTGCAGAGAGGGGCGGATTTCAGAGCCCTAGCTCCAGTGTGAGCCCAAATGTCAGTACGACAATTTTAGCATTGGAGTGCAAGCCCCGCAAGCCATAGTCTATAGACCCGGGCTCTGAGACTGGCTGCTGTTGGGTGTTTTTGCCATATACACGTACTCTTAAGGTATGTCTGCACTGCACACTGAGACCAGGCTCCCAACCAGGTTTCAGACCAAACCCCACTTCCATCCACATACAGATCAGTCTGTCTTGGGTCAGCCAAGCCCTCAGGACATGTGTCCTAGTACCCTCCTAGGGGCTGGGTCCAAGCCCGAGTCTGTGTCCAAGCCCTGACCTTTTGCAGTGTGGATGCAGGTCAAGCCACAGACGCCAGTCAGAAGTCTGCATAGTGTAGTATGTCCGTCTTAGACATACCCTTATATATCTGGCCACAGGAACTATATATGATACTATAGTGTGGCCTAGTGAATGGAGCATTGAACTGGAACATACGTCTGTTTTATTCCTGGCTCTGTCACTGGCCTACTGGGTGACCTTGGGAAAGTCACGTCACTGCTCTGTGCCTCAGTTTCCCCATCTGTAAAATAGGGATAATACTACTGACCTCCTTTGTACAGCACTTTGTGATCTACTGATGAAAAGTGCTATCTAAAAGCTAGGGATGATTTTTATTGGGAGCTGATTCTGCTCTGATTGCTGTAAATCAGGTATAAATCTAAATCAGTACAAATACACTGGTATCAGAGGGGAATCAGGCCCACACTATAGTGTATGGGTGACACAGTTAACTGTCTGGATTGATCATTGCAGATTCATGCCATTTGGCTGCAAATGTCTGTAGAAATTACTTTATAATTACAGAGAGTATGATTATTAAATAGTAGAGGTGGTCAAAAATTTTCAAAGATTTTGAATTTTTTTTCTCAATTTGTAGTGAGATATCACCACCATTTTCCTCCCCATAGGAAGAGAGGGGCTGGTCCAGCTTGGGAAATCTTGGAAGCCAGTAAGCATATTGAAAGAACAGGAGTACTTGTGGCACCTTAGAGACTAACAAATTTATTTTAGCATAAGCTTTCGTGAGC
>NC_133783.1:54026642-54035082 GCF_003597395.2 Chelonoidis abingdonii
ATGCCAGGCCAGAGCCTGCACCCCAAACCCCTTCTGGACCCCACAACCCCAACCCTCTGCCCTGAGCCCTGTCCTGCACCCCACACCTGTCCTGTACCCCAACCCCTTGCCCTGAGCCCTTCCTGCACACTGCACCCCCTCCCACATCCTGAACTCCCTCCTGCACCCCAACCCCCTGCCTCAGCCCTACATCCATGGGCCGCCATACAATTTCCCCACCCAGATGTGGCCCTTGGGCCAAAAAGTTTGCCCACCCCTGTCTTAGGTGGAGTTCATAAAAACAAGGATTGCTTAAGACCTTTTTCCCCATTAGATTTTTGTGTGGCGTGTTATGAAGCCAAAACAAGCAGGAAATAAAGCAACTCTACATAAGTGCCAAACATTTTATTTTATTTTATTTTATTTTACAGTGGTCTGCCAGTTGGTGATTCTGCAGCTAACCATGTGACATTGATGTGACACTGCAAACAGTTTATTGTTCAGCTTAGTGAAAGGGGGTATTAGTAACTGTGTTGCAAAAGACCTTGAACTCTTGGTGTTTATGTGCTGTTCTGTATCCAGGAGAAACATTGCTTTTTTCACTTTTTTCCCCTCTTATATTTCGTGGCAGCATTCCTCATCTGATTTCTTTTATCCAAAGAGTCTGGTTCTGCGCAGACCACGCTCTACAGAGGTTTGCTATTGTGTTTTCATACAGTTGTTAATAGCTTTATTTATTGAGATTTCCGTATTCTGCACTAGTGTCATCTGCTGATGCTGCTTATTTATCTCACTCGGCTTTTTTGCCTTCACTCACCCCTTGAAGCACAAACTTTGCCTTTTGCGTTATGAAATGCATCTTATTTGCCATTTCCTACTTCTGCTTAATTTGTTTGTTTAATATGAAGGTTCTGTTTTATTTTTAAGCACACAAAAATAGCCTTTTGCTCTTTCACTTTGGTGTCATTATTCAGTGGGTTATAGAAAGTGTTTGTTTCTAAAATAGAAAATTAAAAATGCAAACACTGTACTAAAGATCTGATCATACAAAAACTATTGTGACTATACACAGCCGGTTGGGGAAATTTTCACAAATAGTGTTTTAAGATTTTTCATGAAAAAATTTCATTGAAATATCCAATTCTGGGAAAGTGTTGCCCAGCGCCAACTGACTATTTTAACTGAGCTAAACTGGATAATAATTATTTTGTAAAGTTTCTATTTTTGAATGGTTTCTGAGCATGGGCTGGTTCGTGTGCTGCCCATTAGCTCTTGCTACCATGTTGGCAGTGACTTGACCTGTAGCTTATCTGAGTTGGAGTTATGAAGCCCTCTCTTATCGCTTCGTTCTGGGCTGCTTTTCTTCCTCCAGAGTTCTCTGAGTGCAGCAGATACAAAGGGTTTGATATTTTCCTGCAGCATAGATCTCTAGGGCTGAATCCCATTCAAGCCAATGGAAAAAGGCCCATTTTTCAGTAAGAGTTGGCTTGAACCTACACCCAGTTTCCTCTGTGATGCTGTGTTCCTGATTTAATTCTGGGAAATGCAAGTCCTGAACCACTCCTAAATGTGGACCTTCCTGCATGTTAGTTAACAGAGCAATCCAACAACTTGGCATGCTTGCTAACAACTATAAAGATGCTCTATCACTGGTTTGGGGTGAGGAAATGTTTCTGGAGAATTAGACTTGATGCAGTCAGATATTAAAGGTTCTAGTTAGTAATCTACAGAAGGATTGCATTAGTCTGTTAGACTGTGGTCAAGACTTTTGAATGGCTGTACACTTTGCTTTGGGTGCATTCGATGATGAGATTTCAGATCAGTGGTGTTGAAACCTAACTTTATCGAAAAGTCCCAGGATAAAAAAATGAATGTTATCCAAGGTATTAGAAAAATAGGACAGGAAATAGGTGAGTGCTCACAGCCAAAAACAGAGAAACTGTCATCTCACAATGTAGAATCCATGGGATGAAGGTAACTTAGGATCAAATGCCGCCCTGTGACTTGTGCAGGCATCCACCTAATCAAAGTCAAGATCTACCCTGATTTGTACGCTGGTTACCCAAAGTGTGATACAAGGCAGAATTTGGCTCAGTGGTCTCTCTGTGTGCCAGATACACTGCAACCATCACTATACTACTTTTGTATAGATCTTATTCTCTACTTCTTGCTCAGAAAAGTCAAATTTCCATGAGGTAAAGGAATAAAAATCTTGCCATCCACCATTATCTTGTCTGACTTCAGGCGTGGAGTGCATAGTTTGGCCATTAAGAATCACACCGTTAGCTGACTGTTAAAAGGAACACAGCATTAATGATGTATGTGTCTGAAAAGGTTAGGTCATGTGCTTGGTCCAGATAACCATACTGGTTTGCCCATTACTTTGGGATGTGCTCATTTATTAGGGTTACTCTTCGAGGTGGGGTGTCTGTAAGTTGATCAATGTACTGCTGTGTCACTGGCATTCTCATACAGAGTTCTACTTCTCCTTGCTGCAAGTTCCCTCCCAATGGAGCCATCCTGCAGGACCTAGGTTCCCCAGGGCTGGGTTCTTCCAGCCCCCAGAATCTGATGAACACACACACACACACACACACACACACACACACGCTGTCTCTCTCTCTCTGTCTCTCTCTCTCTCTCGCTCTAACCGAGCACATCTGAGAGGACCGGATTAATCAGCACTCCCAAGCTGACCCCTTATAGGTTCCTGGACTCACTAGGTTGGGTCTAGCAGCACTTCCAACAGTAGTTCAAGGGAGAACACTCTCGTATGCCCCAGGTTCAGCACCGCCCTATCCCCGCTTTCACGTTACAGTTGTTCTGGTTGTAACCCACTTGATGAGCAAACCCCACAGGATTTTTGGGCACTGCAGGGATCGAGCAACATTGCTGCAGAGTGAATGGGGAAGCCGAAAAATACCAGGGGGGCAGGAGGAGAGAGAAGTAACCAGCTTAACCATGAACGTTATTTATTGCCAGGTAATAACCATACAAGGGAAGCCAAACAAACAAAACAGTTATAATATGAAATCTAACTTAAATTTGATTATAAAAGTCAGGTTTAGAAAACTATAACTGATCACACAGGTCAGGGTCAGAAGGCTACACCTAGAGAGAGAAATGGGTTGTCACCACTTTGTGAAGCTTGAATTGATCGGGGTTCCCAGGTAGTGGTGGTAGCTGAGGCTCTGGAGTGCTGGAGACAGGCAGAGCCCCCACTACAATCAGTCAGGAGAAGATGAAGTTGCACTGGAACTGGTGCAGATTTTGGATCCAGGCATCAGAACACCTACTTGAGTATGGGTAGGGGTTTTTGTAGGGAAACAACAGTGGTTCAAGGGAGAACACTAGTTTATGGGTAAACTGATGGCTCAAGGGAGTATACCAAAGTTGTTTTGTTCAGGCTAGACAATAGGAACTGATCATTCCTGGCTACAGGCAGTGTGCCTTTGAAGGAGCTCGCCATGCAGTTAGGCAGTTTCAGTATTTTGGATACCAATAAAGGATTTGTTACTAGAATTGGTCTGACAACTGCTGAGCTGGGTGTGGGCAGGTGTGGGCTCATTAACATCTGGAGCAGAGATCCCCCATCATGCAGTGCTTTCCTGCTTTTCTGGTCCCAGAGTTCAGTGCAGTTCTTGCCTTAGAACCTCTGTTCTCCATTCTGTATGCTAATGGAGATACTTTCCTGTCCGATCTCCGATGCAAGTGAGGCTAGGGGAGTTTCCTTAATCCTGTCATCCTTGTCCAGAGGGCTTTAGGTGTGTCTCCCACCACCTTTTCATTGCTTTTTGTAAGTCTTTCTTCTGATCAGGTTTGGCTCAAGCAGAGGCTGCAGGGGGGGAAGGTCTTTTGTGAGTCAGACAGTTTGGGTACTACGCCCTGGTTCCCCAAGAACACAGAGCTGATAGGAAACAACATGCAAGTTTAGATTTTTATTCAAAGCCTATCGAAAGCTCTCAAGTCATCAAAACAGGGCAGGAAATTTCTTGGGGAAACGGCATGTTTGTGAGATTTCCAGTATTCCCTGGACCTGGGTTTAGTATTTTAGGTCTTGCAGTCCTAGTACCAGCAGAGACCTAGACATGTAGAGAGACACACACAGAGGAAAAATGTGTGGAGTAAGTGGAATATTTCAGAACCTTGAGAGAGTCTAGTTTAGGTTTGATTCTACCAATGGCCAAAGGCTCCAGGGAAGCTGCAGTTTTTAGTTTTTTCAGAACTAGTTTTCTCATCCCTACTTGCTGTACCTCCCTTTTGCGCACAGTGAGACAATTCCTGTAGCTCATTTTGTAAATACAACCTCTCGTTTTCTCAAACAGTAGCTAGTTCAGTCTTATTACAGCGTGTGACTGATTAAATCAAACATACTTCATCAGTATGGGATGCATCTGTGCTTGGAGGAAATCAGGGATTTAGCAAGATCAATGCTCAAGAAAATCCACAGGTATATGGTTTTGGACTCAATGGTTGGAGGCAAACCAATCTGTGGGTCTTCCAAGAATAAGTCACCCATGAGGAATAGGTGACATTCTCTTAGCCAGAGGTAGAAGTGGATAAATATTACAACCATCTAGATTGTGTCTAAATGAAACGTCATCCTGGAGTTCAGCTGAATTGAGCCTCCAGGGAACTTGCCAACCAATGAGTTCCCGTCTGGGGCTGTAACAGTTCTAGGGCTAATGCAAGTGATGTATTACTACTCTGACAACTTCTGGAAACATGAATCCTCAATCTGATCCTACAGCTCCCACTCACATGAGCAATCCCCTTGAAGGCAAAGGAACTTGTTTATGTGCATAAGGTGTGCAGGATCATGGTGAGCCAAAAAAGCATGATATTAGCCCTATTCCTAAGTACTGCTCCTCAGTGCTTCTGATGCAAACAGAGCCTCATGTCAATCACTCTACTGGTCAAATTGATGCAGTGATTTCATATAATCACTTATCTACCACAGTAATGGGTGTTATAGAAAACTAAAATAGATATGTACAGTGGATAACTTATAGAAAGAAGTCTTTCATCCAAGCATATATTTCTAGGCTTGAGACCTATAGAAAGATGTTAACTGATCCCAAAATGTATGAAGTACCTGTCAACATGCAAGAATAAACTGGCTTATGGAGGGGAAGTTTGTCATAAATTACATACATGCAGTAGTCTTTTAAAAACAACATTTACACTCTCTTAAGAAAATTGTGTATGTTAGCATTCTGTAAGAAGATGAAACCCTGATAGCAGAATCTAAGAATATTGTGTGAAATCCTGCCTCCTTGAAGTCAATGGGAGTTTGGGAGCCAGGATTTCACCCATAATTTTCATGGTGCAAACTTAATACAGGTATTGGAGGAAACCTTTATTTGCATGAGTAGTTTTGTGGCATAGATTAAGTTTGGCAATAACTAGTATGGAATGACTTGTCCTGAAGACCAATTTTGCTTCACTGCACTTTGCTTTTAGGATGGAAAGAAGTTGCTCCTATCTGAGCACATGTGTATGTGAATGTTTTTTAAAACTAAACCACACCTGTTAATAAAGCTAGTCTTTATGACTGCTAAATTAGCCAATGAATATGCATTGTAGATTTTTAGGAGAGGAAATAATTAGTTTCCACATGAATGCTTCTGGAAAGAGAAACTTGAAGCCATGATTAATTGGCAAAATAATGGACATGCATAACGAATGCTTTCGGATTTTATTTCTTGGTGGATCACATACACCACCGTTTGTAAAAATCATGATGCAATAAGAGCCTGATCCAAAGTCCACTGACATCAGGTTTGAGTTTTCCCAGTGACTTCATTGGGCTTTGGATCCATGCCCTAAGTAATATGTCTCTTTTGAAAAACCTTACAAGCAGTGAGACAAAGGATCAGAGTAATCTATGTTGTACTAGGGGAACCATAGGTTACTTCTATAACAAAATCCTGTTTAGCAAGTAGGACTGATTGCAGAAAAAGCTAATTTCTAATGAGCTTTTATATGTACATCTTTACCACACTTAAACTAGCCTCTGTAGCTAAGGATCTTTTGTTTTAACTGTATGAGCAATGTTATTGTTAAGTGACTGTGTGTAGAATGAAAAATTATCCCTTCTTCTGCAGCTGTTCTCACCGCCTTGCATAATGAACTCAATCAAAAAACTAAGGCAGGTACTGTAAATAATGCTGGCAGTGTCTTTTATAACGTAGTAGTGCATCCAGTCAGCCAGATGTTCATGGGATCACTTCTGATCTGGCTTGCTTGCCTCCATATCTTTCTATAGAGCATGACACTGAACATCTGTAGCATAGAAAAGCACAGCCATCACATTGCGGTGTTTGGGTGATGTGGATGGCCCTAGTGTTTTTGTTTTTTCTTTTAAATAACTTATCCGTTTAAATAATGTGCCCTGCATGATGATCTGAAAACTGAGGTAAATCAAGATGAGCCAGCCTAAGTTGTGTGAACTAATATTAAATAACAAATTGGGGCATATGTGTGTGAGATACGCTAATCCAGAACTGACATACACAATGGCCCCAACAGAATCGCCATAAAAATAGCATGAATGACCTTTTGCATTGAAGACAAATGTATGAAGAGAGGGAAAAGAAATGAAAATAAGAGATTGCTGAAGAGGAGGAAAACATGAAGAAGTGATGCAGATGCTTTCCTTGAGATTTGAATCCGTCATTTAGCTCCATTAATATGCATGAATTTGTTTGTTCTTACTATGCATTCTTAGATTTTCTGTATCCAGCAAAAAGGTCTCGGATGTTATTTTGGGAGGAGGGGAGAGGAGAAGAGAGAGGAGATGTAAAGGTGGAGATGGCTCTTACCTCTTAAAAAAGGGGGAGGGTAAAGAGGGCTCACTGAAAATAGCAGGCAGGGGAGTTTAATAGAAGTACTGAATGGTTCCTTGCTTGTCACCACTCTGAATGGAGGTGGGAAATGTCCTATAGCAGAATAGGGAATGTTTAGGAAACAGTTGGAGAGACTGGTTGAAATTCATCCTGTGTAAACAGGAAAAAAGGGCAAGAGAGGCCAGTGTGGCTAAAGAGGGATGTAGGGGGTTCTTAAAACAATGAGGAAACATCTGTTTCTTAAGAGGACAGTTGTAAAGCTGAGCAAGACATAGGATGGGGACCACTAAAAAAAACCCTACAGTGCTGATCACTGGGTTTCCATAAATACTTGGACTAAGTTCGTTGGGCCAGGATTGCCGTTGTGTTCTGTATTTGTACAGCGCCTGGTACTTGTCTGTGAATGAGGTCCCTAAGTGCTAGCACAATATAAATAATAGTAAGTAATGAGAAAGGGTCTTCACAGAGCTTTGCAGGAGATAATGAATGTGAAAATTGGTTCACTCAGAAGGAGACCAGGAATATTGGCTATAAGGAATGGCAATAAAATGGCTGTTTGCCAGATCTAAGAGCCATATTGATGGGAAGTTAATAAGCATGATTGGATCCAAGAGGAGAAGAAAGGGAGAACTGAGGAAAAGGAGACAAAGTCCCTAATCCTGCCAGTGATTATTTGCATAATTAACTTTCGGCACTTAGTTCTGCCATTGACTCCAGTGCAGTAACTCCTGTGCTTAAAGTTACGGGTACGTGTTTGCAGGACTGGTGCCTAAACTTGGAAAGCAGGCTGCACTAACTACACTTGGTAGGAAAAAATACCATGGAGCAAGTTGCCCAATAGAACAGGTGAATTAGTATAAGGTGAATTAGCTGATCGCAGAACATATTTTTAGCGACCAAACAGGGAGGCGAGACTTAGAAATATTGCAAGAGAATAACACTAGGTCTAAGTGGCTGTTTCCTGGCAACTTCTGATTCCCTAAAGTAATTATGAAAGCCTCTTTTTTTCTTGATGCACAGACTTCTGTCTGTCTGTTACATTCCAAAGAACGTATGGGGATAGAGAGAAGAAAAGAGAAGGCTGTAGTTTCTCTGAAACTCACAACCTTTTGGACTTATTAGAAAAAATAAATCAAAGAGACAAATCTTTGGCCAAAACCAGAAGTTGAGTAGTGAGGAAGATGTCCAGAATTGCACCTCAGCTATTTAATCTTGTTCCTTGTGCTTTGTAATAATAACAATCGCTTACCATGGTAACTGCAACAACTTGCTCCATATGACTCCACTCAAGCAGCAGTATGAAATGTCAGAGTTTTAAAGGGAATAAAATGTTTCTCATCAGCCTGATTTTCCCGTTTAATTCTTGGTATTTGGGGGTTTTGTTTTTGTGGTTTTTGTAGTTTTGGGGTTTTGGGGCTAATGTAAATAATTTTTCTCTTGGTTACGTTATAGGAGGAGCAGAAAGGCAGCTGGGGCATCTTAGAAATTTCTGTGATCTCTTCCTGTGATATGGAATTTTGTAGCTATTGAGAGGGCCCAAGGCCCAGCTGAAAAAATATGCTCAGATGTGCTGGGGGCTGGGGGGGAGGGGAGAGAGAGAGAGAGAGAGAGAG
>NC_133783.1:54036497-54087514 GCF_003597395.2 Chelonoidis abingdonii
CCCTCTTCCCACACACAACGTGCCCCTCGTCCCCAAAAAGAGAACCCATGCCTGCATCGCAAGGTTGTGAAATTTCCCGGAATGCTGGAGTTTGCATTTGCATTATTCAACTTTTTTAATTCATTTGAAGACAAATGAATCTTTCTGCCTTTTAATAATAATATGATTTCTCAGTGGTACACCTGCGGACAGATCATTTACAAGTGAACATTTGTTTTACAGCCTACAAGGACATCATCTGAAAGTATTTATTCCAGACCGGGTTCCAGTATTCCTGGCTCACCAGGCCATACTATCTATGTAAGTATAATTTCCTCTTTGTAAGCTATTGCTCCCTCGATGACGAGATAGAGGCTGGGATTTCCAATACCCTTTAAGGGTTTTAGAAGGCCAGTTCCCATTAAAACAAATGGGAATTGGATGCCCTAGTTCCATAGGCCTCTTTGCGGAATCTCAGACAGAATGTTTGCATAGAAAAGTTGTAAGCTACACTGTGCCAAAGTTGTTAACCCAGAGTTGATGCAGCTGGCTGGTGTAGTAAATGGCATACCAGATGGCTTTGTGAAAACTGACAAATTCAGAGCCTTATTCCCCTTCTAGTATGTAATGAGCCCTCTGCTGCTAGGTAACCCATACTAGGAGAATGTCTTCCCTCTGGTGGCTGGCCTATGTAAGAAGTTTATAGGTGTGCTCTGCTTCCACCTAAGAAAACTTCTTTTGTCTAAGTTCTTTAAGTGCTGAGGTCTCAGGTTCAAAGCTCACTGGCAGCCCAAGCAGGGTCAGTTTTCATTCACTCATAATGGAAATTCATCTTTGTCCCAGATGAGAGGGGCCTGTTCTGCTAGGACAAGACAATCTGGAGGAAAGGGCCACAGCCTATAGAAATAAGATGAGCCCCGCCCCTTCTCATGGGTTATATAGCTAGCCCCTGATTTCTTGCACATCCACTGATAGGCTCATAGTTAGCCACAAAAGGCTGTGGACTTCTGTCGACAGTCATTCAGTGCAGTGGAGAGCAGCTCGGATTTCGCAATATTGCAGAGTAACTTGCTTTGCTGTAGTTTTGGCATTTCTCTGACATTTCCTGTTTCTTGGGCTTGTCTACACTAGAAAGATTTACCACTTTAGTTATACCAGTATAGTTAAAGCAGGAACCCCTGCTCCCCAGTGCAGTTACACCAGTAGAAAAGTGCTTCTACTAGTATAGCTTATTTCAGTTAGGAAGTGAAATCAGTCATCCTGGTATCAGGTATCATTTTTCTGGTATAACTGTGTCCACACTGAAGTTTGGTTACGTAGGAAGTTACCATACTTCTCAGCATGCAGCCCCTGGGGGCATATTGTCCTAAATCCTGGAACTTATGGAGCTTCTGCTATGCCCAATAAAACATATAGAATAGAGATTTGGTCCTGTGGGGAAAAAATTCTTGTCAAAAAACAGAAGTGTTGAGCATCTAGCTGTTATTACCTTTACAGTGCTAAATATGAGGCCACCTCTAGAGTTTTTCCTATGCTACTCTATTTTGTTGGGGTTTATTTTCACAGATTAGTACGAGTGCCCTGTAACCCCTTCCCTTTTCTTCAGGAATTTAGATGATCTTGCTGGATACATAGATTTCCCAGTGGATTCTTTTGTTCCCATGAGGCTCCCATAGGATCCCAGAAATTAGAGATGGAAAAGCTCTATTAAATCATCTCCAAACTAGGAATGTCCCAATATTTTTAAAGGAATGTTAGTCCTTCTCTGTTTTTATTTATCTTCCTTAACTGGAACTTACCCAGGTATCGGAGTGCAGCATATGTCTCTTTCCTTTCTCTGGCTAGAGAAGTCCCTACATCCAAAAGTGACTATCTTCTTAATCTGTGCTATTCGTATTCCAAGCCTAAGAAGCAGGGATGTGTGTCAAAGGGATATCTAGGGGAATAACCGGGTGCATGCTGTGTTTTAAGACATACAGGGCACAGATCTACTGGTGGCGTGTGCGGTATTTGGAAAAATTGACTAAGGGGTCCAATCCAGTATCCACTCAAGGCAGCGCTAGTTTTGCCATGCACTTTACTGCAGAAGGAGCAGCTAGTAAATTAGCCCTGTTACGCAGTGCTGGTTTAAAACCATAGAGCAAAATCTGGAGTGTTGTCAGCATGCTGACGTGTGCAGCTTCATAGCCTTAGCCAGCTTATGAAACTCACTCGTTGTTATCTGCAGGCATAGGCCAAGTCACTGTTACTGCTGTACATTGGTATCAAAATGTCTGTTTACCTTGCACTGCGTTAACAATGTCCTCACACATTCTCAACTCATTAGTGCGCGCAGGTGGGGAGGGAGTTGGGGGTGTGTGTGTATTTAAGAGCTAAAAGTGCTTAGGTCATTTTTGTTACAGTCAAACAAATTTCAGGTAATTTTTGGAAAAATCATTGTTTAACCATTTAAAGTATTATTTTAAAATGCAGCATTTTGTGAGCGCTAACTCAAGGGATTGCATGGGAACCACCATGCCAAATGGATTATAATGAGAGATGGATGGCTACATGCTGTACAGCTCTGAAAATGTGTGTGTCAGTCTTTAGCATGGGTGGAAATGAATCGGAGTAGAAACTGACCAACCTAATTTTACTGTTCAGCTTAGTGAAATGCAAAAGGTGTAAACACAGCATAAGAGGAAACTAGATGTTTAAATCTCACTCAGTTTCAATAATTCAAGGTGTTTCCATAACGCAGGTAAGAACTGGCAATGTTTTTGTTGTTTTTTTTAAATCTCAACACTCTCCTTTTAACCAAAGAAATCTAAAAACAAATGACAGCTTTCCTTTGTCTTTTTGGTGTATCTCCTTATAGCACTTTCCTGGGAGTGAGCAGCTCTCTTTGGAGCTTATTTCCAAGGTTGGCCTTCCAGGTGCAAACTAGCCATGAAATCTGTGGAATGGATGTCAAAGTGTTTGACATCTTATCAACATCTCTTAGCCAGGCTCGCAGATACTAGGGGGATGGATGCCAAATAAAAATGTAGATAGGTGGGGATAGGGGATAGGTGGTTCTGAAGACACCATGCACCATTTTGTTGCTGTGTTTTGCAAGCTGGAGTCTTGTTTGCCTTCTGTTTCATTTTAGGATGCTCTTTCCTCTAATGTAATGAAGGTGGGAAGCAGCTTTCCATCTTCAGAGTGCCATATGCAATCCTCTCAACATCTGTGTCAGCTAGGAAGCCGGTATTATCCACGTTTTGCAGGTGGGGAAAAGCCAAAGCAGAGAGTGAAGTGACTTGCCCAAGGCCATTCAGTGAGTCATTTGCAGAGCTGGGATTTTGACTTGAGGACTAGAAGCCATGAGCTCCTATGTTCAGTCTATTTATACCATGCTGCTTCTTGTCTAAACTCAAAAAAAAATCATTCTATGCTATTAAAAGAGGCATGATGCTGAAAAACAGTCAGTCACTTCATACGTTAATGGAGTGGAAGGAAGGGTTTTCTTTAAGTGCATTGTGAAGGCAAATTCCCCAGTGCATGAATTGTATAAAATAGAAATTACTAGTGCGTTTGTGTGTGTTAATTTATCTTCTGTCTTTGACCTTCAGGCAAAAGTAGACAATGAAATCCTTGATTACAAGGATTTAGCAGCTATTCCCAAAGTCAAGGCCATTTATGACATTGAACGTCCAGACCTAATTACTTATGAGCCATTCTACACTTCCGCCTACGAGGAGAGACAGGAGAGACAGAGTCTTGGAGAGGTAATGAATTCATGAGCGACCCATTCTGTTATACGCTATCATTCAAAGTCAGCTACGCTTCTGTCCTCTTTTGAAACTGCTGTTGTTGCTGCCGTTCAGTCAAATGCTTGCATCTATCAGGTCCATGTTTAAAGGAAGGGATTGTGATGTTGACTCATACCTTGCATCTCATCATGTGGCCAGCTGCAGAAATGAATGTATGGCTGCTCTGTATATTTTGCCTTCAGTTAACACCAACATCTAACTAAGGGGTGGCGGGCTGTGGGTCTTCCTTCATGTATATTTGTAACATACACTAACTATTTGATGGCTGCTTACAAGCTCAGTGCATGAGGCAAACACAACTCTGGTGCTGTGTCATGTACCAAGTTATCCCTTTAACGCGCTGCTGTTACCAGTGGATCGCCAGGGTGCCAAACAAATATCATAGCAGTTTGGCAACGAAAGGGTAACAGCACTGGGATTTTGACAAACACATCTCATGGGGGAAAGAGGCCCAAAGCATTTGCCAGATGTGGGATAGATCCAGATGATGTGCTAATCATTCACATAGTTATATCCAGGAAGGTGCATTGGCTTGCTCAATCGAAGCAGTTGTTTTCTGCTTTAGTTGCTGTATATCTGCCATTTGATAGCAAGCCTTATATCTGCATCAAAAAGAGCATCTAGGCTCTCTTCTGAAAGTTGTGCTTGAAAGGGTGCAGATTTCTTTCTGTTTCTCCAGGTGATCTTCCCTGCTCATAATTGCACATTGGTGGTATTGCCTTCCCAAATCTCAGTACGTTTGATTCTAAGTAGATTGATCATTTCATGCCTTCTGAGGGAGTAAAAGACACTTTCAGAAATGAAGATCGAAACAGAGAGTGGGTCCAAATCTGCTCAGTTCCACCCTGGCAATCTCTATGGTCCCAGTGAGTATATCTGAGTGCAGCAATTGGCCCGTTGTTTCTGACATTCTCAGAGCCTTCGGAGGAACCAGACTTTCACAACCAAACAAATTGTGTATATGCTCGGCATACATCCTACCGCCTCTCTCACAGTGCCAACCCTTGGCAGAGCATCTACTTCTTCCTTCTCTAACAATACAGAGGAAATGAGCCTGAACTGAACTTTATTTGTCTTATGGGTGTGTAAAAGGGGATGGAGTGGAAAGATGGCATAAATTATTCACGTGGGGGAGACATTTTCTGAGGCACTCGTAGCATTTAGGCACCCAACTTCGTATCTTTGAAAATCTCCCCCATCAACAAATAGTCTGCCTGCCAGTCAATGGGAGAGCTGGAACATGCTGACCATTATCACAAAGGACCCTAGTTTTCTCACCATTGTATTTGCCATTTACATAGTTCACAGGGGTTGTTCTCTTCATATGTGTGTACCGTTAAACTACAACAATGGTTGAGAATGCAGGAGAGGGACAGCTCAGGAACTTGGTAATGAATTACAGAACCTTGCATTTCTAGTCCAGGTTGGTGGTGAATCTAACTGATGTCTAATTAGAGGTGTCCATGAAATGAATGGTGGTTTCTAACCCCAGATCCCAGTAGACAAGAGCCCTCCTTGCAAAAACCACTATCAGAATCAACACCAGTTTGTCCCTTGATGGTCACAGAAGAGAGACCTGAATGGACTAGGGGAAATGAAGAACCTCTCCCCTTGGAGGTGGTGACATCCGGTCACTTTTGATGCTTTTTGACAAAGCAGCATGGCAGAAGCTTGTCTGCAGCTGACTACATGGTACCTGTTGTGGATAAATAATCCAGAAAATCTCTTCAATCCAGTGCTTTTCAGTAGCAATAAATTCACTTACGTTTTTTAAAAAGAAAAGTAATAGAAAGAATACAGAAATAGGGAGGCAGCATTGGCTAGTGGCTAGGGTACTGGCCTGGGAATCAGGAGACCTGGGTTCTGCCACTGACTTCTGTGTGACCTTGGGCAAATCGCTTCACTCTTTATGCCTCTGTTTCTCCTCCCAGCCCTTCTCCGTCTTCTCTCTTTAGATTGTAAGCTCTTCAGTGTAGGAGCCATCTGTTGCCATGTGTTAATACAGTGTCAAACACCATAAGATCCCAACCTTGGCTAGGGCTTGTAGGTAGTAGTGTTAAATAAATCAGTATTGTTAAGATAGAAGATGCATACAGACATGGAGAGGGATTGCGCTCTGTATGAAAAAAAGTTTACACTCTGTATTTAAACTAATGATACATATTTCCAGTCAACCATATCCCTCTTTGTGGAGTGTTTGTATAGCATTTTAGTCATCAGTAAATGTTATGTGAATGTGTGAACAAAGATTGATTTACAGCCTAAATTTTTTTTCAATTAACAAACTTAGTTAAAATTTCGCTGTAAATCAGCCCACTAGTCTAGCGTATTGGCCTTTACTCACTCAGGGCTAAAGACTTTCGTACTTATATTGAGTACACCTCCCATTGACTTCATTTAGAATCGTGCTCAATTAAGGACCACAGCATTTGGTCCTAAGAAAGAAGTGATTTCCATTGGTACATCAGTGATGTGCCCTTAATTGAAGGTTTGGCAAACATTGTGCTTCCAAGATATGTGGCATCACATTTACCAGTAAACTTCAATTGCCATGCACTGTCTAAGACCTTGCCAACACAAGGTCTACGCATGGCACCATTGTGAAACGAGTGGCTGCCATGGTTGCTGGGGAACGTATTCATTTTCTTGGCACTGGGACGTACATATTTGGGCTGTTCATTGACAAGGGCTGTCCAGTTAAGCAGCGGTCCATCTTAATATATAACATCGGGGATAAATCAGTTCCCTGGGCACACTCCTGATTAGCTACATCCCTCTCTGTAGTTTGTTGCATGTGACTTTTAACCTGACATTATAAAAATGAAATATGATAGACTTGCATTAACCTTCCACTGGGCTTTTATTTGGTTTTGTCACTATTCATGGGAAAGGCAGTATATTTTTCAACGTCCATTTGATGCAATTAAATTCAAAATAAAATTTGCTACAATCCCCTCAGACAAGAGGGGTCATCTTATGCAAAAGTTCAGTGAGGGTTACAGCAGTGCCGGTTTAAGGTACCGGAGTTTTGCTGTGTGCTGCAACCTAAATCCTCTACTGGGAACTTACCCATGAATGTTTCACCATATAATATTATTCACTTCTGTTTCTTTTATGTAACAGAGTTCAATGCCATTACCTCTTACAAGCTCTGTGGGGTCCACCCTCCCCTCACTATGCACACAGCTCCAGTTATAGTCCTGTGCACCCAGACAGGAGAGCGGAGAGAAACTCTGAGGTAGTTTCCATTCATCCCTGATACTTCTTTGCAATGAAACTTTATCAGACTGAATTCTTCTCCCCTAAGTTGTACGGAAACCCCATCAACAATAATAGGGCCAAACTGTGAGTCATCTCTGAGAAGATGGAGCAAGGAGGATAGAGCACATGGAACTTTTTCTCTTGCACAAGATCCAAGCACAAATTTGCTAGCAGCCCTAACCCTGGGGGGTACAAATCGTTGACTCTGCTTCCCCCCTGCACCAGCCTCTGGAGCTGACTGGGTGCTGACTACTCTAAATTTTGGGACCTATTTATCAAGCAAAAATGCTCTACAACAGCAGAACAGATGAAAAGCTGCTTCAGTTGTCCCTTGGGCAGCTGCTCTGCCCCGTGTTTTCCTCTTATCTGTGTTCTGGGCACAATATAGGGTAGCATTAGACTTTCTTCCTTTTAATCATTTTTAAAATAGTCTCTCTAAGGCCTGGTCTACACTGTGGGGTGGGGGAGGAATCGATCTAAGATACTGAACTTCAGCTACGAGAATAATGTAGCTGAAGTCGACATATCTTAGATCAACTTAGATTGACTGACTTTGCGTCCTCGGAGCACGGGATCAATGGCCGCTGCTCCCCCATCGACTCCGCTTCCGCCTCTCACCCTGGTGGAGTTCCGGAGTCGACAGGGAGTGCTTTCGGGGATCTATGTATCGCGTCTAGACAAGATGTGATACATCGATCCTTGATAGATTGATCCAGCAGGTAGTGTAGACATCCACTAATCTTTTCCTTGATAAATCCCTGAACTGTGTGTTTAAAAAAAGTCTGTAATGAAAAAAGTTTTCGCATAGTGCCATCTAGTGGAGGCCAGTCAGCTAGTAGTTTAGTTACAGTGGCTACAGGAATTAGTTGGGAAGTGAAACTAAGCTCAGGATGTGAAGTACTGTGGGTATTAACTTGTTAACATAATAGATACCCAAGTAGGAGGAAATCATTTTGTAATAATATATAGTGGCATTAGAAAGGATTTGTTGTTTGGTCATAAATATACAACTGGGCTGACCTTTGAAGATGTTCCAAATGTTCAAACTATACAAAATCCACAAGTCTGCAATTTCTCTCCCACCGTAGTGCCCTGATCAGTGTGGGAGTTGGGTCTCTTGACTTTTGGTGCATTAATTATTTTGAGAAGTTGCTTTTTATCAGTATTCCCTTTCTTTCAAGAGACTATAGCACTGAAGGACCTTGACCAACTACTGCTGTTTATATCACTGCTGTTGTAATCTGCAACGGCTTTTTCTTGAATCTGTCTACTGCTTTACTAGAGAGAGAGACCAACCTAACAATTCTAAAGCAGGGAAAATTCTTACTGAAGTCAATGAGAGTTTTGCTGATATCAGGACTACAGGCTTAACTCCAGAAATACTAAAACTACTATTACCCTGCCAGTAAAATGACCCATGTAAATGTGGTATAACTGTGTTGTGTGATGATCCAGCAAAACACTTAAGGTCTTGTGTAACTTTAAGCATCTGAGTATGCCTATTGGTTTTTGAGGAACTGTAGGTGAAATCCTGGGGTTATTGAAGTCAATGGGAATTCTGCCATTGACTCCAGTGGAGACACGTTTGATCCCAACTGCTTTTTTTGAATCGGCTTAGTTTTGAAATCATCACTTTCCATTTGCACCAGTTTACTTCCCTGAACTTTTCCCTTTTTGCTTCTAAATATGCCTCTCAGTATATCTGAAACTGAATAGTTTAAAAACTTCAGTGTGCTAGAAAGCCAGACAAGTGGTCATATAAAGCCATGTGATAAATTGCCCATAATGAAATGTCATGCACTCAAGCCAAAACAAGTCTCGCGTGTATCTACATACTTTGCATGCATAGTGACACCAACCCCTCTGGAGCTTATAATATTAGAGCAGGGAATGTGTAGGAGATAGCTGTATTGCACTTTGTATCCGCGTTGTCTGACTGGCCAGCTGGGGGGGGGGGGTGTAGGTCTGAGGGACTAACATGCACACTTATTACCAGCGATTCTGCATACATTTCATACCGTTACCATGGTGTGTTGTTATGACAGATAGGCCAGAACCTGCAGTTTTATTGCTGAGACACAATCTTATTAACTGTATAGTTTTGCAATAACTGTAGTATAATTTAAAAGCACCAGCTGTGCCTGAGTTTACTATGGCAGTTAAATAAATAAAACTAATGTTTAGTACACATGAGAAACATTTTAAATTCTAGTCTTTAGGGAAGGAGGATTGTCTAGTGATGAAAGACACATAACTGGGAATCAGATGTGACTTTTATTCCCAGCTCTACCACCTATGGGCCTCACTTAAACAAAACAAAAACACCCCCCCTTGTGCCTCAGTTTCCACATCTGTATACTAAGATTAATAGCACTTACCCAGCCTTGCAGGGGTGTTGAGATGAAAGGTGCTAACAGAGAGCAATGTAGTAGTAGTTTTTCTGTCCATTTCCTTCACGTTTATGTAATCCCAATCTGTATCGAAGAGCACGTGGCTGATTTAAAGAGCAAGCACATTAAGGAAATATTGTTGACAAGGCTTTGGGGACAGGTTGACCTTGGCCAGAAGGTTGGGGGTGAGGGGGCGAATGTGCCTGACACAGAAAATGGGAAATTGTCCTCAGTGGCGCTGGAACCATTTTTATAGTGGGAGTGCTGAAAGCCATAGAACAAAACTGTAAACCTATATGATGGAAACCACTTCAAGCTGGGGGTACTTCTGCACCCCCAGCACCCTTAGTTCCAACACTCCTGGTTGTCCTGTATTTCTGGTGCCCCGCAAAGCCCTTAGTTTAAGATGAATTTACTTTTGATTTCCACTTTAAAGCTTTTGTGCATAACAACCATAGTTATTACATTAATAACACCTTTTGATTTTTTTATCTTACAGCTACCTTTATAATTACCATCATTGTTAGATGGTTGAAAGACAACATTGCAAGATATTTGACTGAATTAATCATGCTCGCTTTTTGGTGGCCAGAAACTTAAGCTGCTTCAGAGCCCAGGCATGGGCAGCATGGAAAAAATCCAACTTTAGGGCTAAAATGGCCCCAGTTACTCCTATGCTGTTGGGGTCTAAACACACCTAGCTGTGTTTAGATCAGCATTTGCTGGCAAAGCAGGAGCAAGCTTGTTTCTGTAACATTCTCTCTTTCATGTCTTGCAGTCTCCAAGGACACTGTCTCCCACCCCGTCTGCAGAGGTAAGTCTGATGGAGCCCTCTGGGGTAATATGTCACAGTTGCTAGAATTATTGCTGCCTGGAAGTGCAGTTATTGATTGCTGTAGGCAGCCCAGTTCTATTTGCTATTTACATAGCACAGCTTTTTTGATTATTGAAAGTACAGGAAAATCAAAAGAGAGGACATTTAGTGCTAGCTGTCCGATTGCTATGGAGAATGAAGCCACTGCAGGATTTGATGTCTGCAAAGCAAAGGCATTTCTCAAAGTCTATACAGCAGAGGTCACTTTCATGAATTTTTCTTTGTTGTGGCGCATAGGTCAGGGCCAAATCAGGAGCTGTGCTGGTTTACAGCAGCTGAAGAGCTGTCCCTAAGCATCTGAATACTATACAGTGCTCCCCATGGAAATCTTAGTGAGAAAACATTACTGTGGCATTCCTCTAGAGGGTACTGTGAACATTATAGTGACACTAAACACAGGTTAAGGCATTTGTCAAGATTTTAGTTGCTACCACTACATATACATTGTCACTGGTTTTGTTTTAAGTAAAATGTACACTTACCTCTACATGCTTCCAGTTCTATAATAATTTTATGAACATGCTTATGGTCTTGGAGTTTTCCAGTTACACCTCTCCCACAGGAATGGTGTGTTGCAGGGGGATTGATTGCTTTTTTTGTTCCAAGATCTACAAAAGTGACCATGATCTTGGGTGCCTCTGTTTTTGGATGGCCACTAATGAAACATTTAAAAGGGCTTGATTTTTAGACAGTGGTGGCTGAGCCCTGAAAGCCAGGCCTTCTTAAGGAATCTCAGGATGAAACATCCCAAATTACTACTCACTTATGAAAACTGAGGCATAAGTGTTACTTACCAGAATTCAGCCTGCAGATCAGATGGAATTAGAGGACTCTAGAACTTAGCTGTTAGTCTCTACAGCGATGGATTCTATGAGAGAACTTTTGACTGTATGATAGTGAAACAGACATTAAGATGAAAGGATGTTATTCCGTTAGCAGGTTCCATTGACATCTTGAGACCATTGAAAGCCAAGTATAGTTGGAAAATTGTCTGGAGTGCACTTAAAGCATTTTTATTATTATTATTAATTCTTCCAATGCTTCTTATTCTTCAGGGTTATCAGGATGTTCGGGATCGCATGATTCACAGGTCAACCAGTCAGGGCTCTATTAGTTCTCCAGTGTATAGTCGACACAGCTACACTCCCACAATGTCGCGCTCCCCTCAGCATTTCCACAGACCTGGTAAGAACAACTGCATCAGCAATTTACAGCTTGAAGCATTGTATTTCTTATTATGTCACTCAGTGAAATAGAGAAGAAACTATTAATTGTTTAGCACTGAAAAACTAGTGGCAAATTTTAAAAATCTCATCCCTATTTATTCTTCTCATTCTTTGACAAATTAGTGGATCTCATGAAAGCATTGTAAATTACTCACCTGTTTTGTAACAAAGTAGAATTAGGAATATTTTTATGTATTTGAACGTAAACCATTTTTTGCTGTATGAAATTTAGGATGGCTGCCTGGTATCTGAAGGAAAACAGTACATCTTGAAAATAAAAATCATGGCCTAAGTTTCTAAAGTGATTAGTGATTTTTGGGTAACTAACATCTTAGATTCCTGCTTTTCAGAGAGTGCTGAGCATCTGCCCTCTAAAAATGAGGCCCCTTTAAGTTGTCTCAAGGTGGGCACCTAAAATCACTAGTCACTTCTGAAAATTTAGGCCCATATTTGCCAAGTAGAATTTTTTAATTAAAAGCCTAGTCAGTTGCCAAGGCTATATTTAAATAATATGGAATCTAACTTATTCACTCAGAAGTAATAGAACTGCATGTAAAAAATAGACAAATATACACACTGCTTCAGGTTCCCAATGCATTCATAATGATTCATTATATGTATGAAATGTATGCATATGTTTGCATTTTTATAAATACAGGGTTAGGCACTCATTTTGTTGAAATATGGCTCTGAAGGTTATTTCTTAATATACTCCTTCAGATATGTTGAGTTTTCATATTATATTGATAAAATAAAATCTTTGTAATGAAGTTTTGGATTAAGCAATACACTCAGACAGCCATATTCCCATCACTGATTACCCAGCACCAGAATGGTTGGGATACCAAAAGGCCATATGCAGTAGGAGCTGTATTTTTAAAAGTAGAGATCTATGAAAGAATGATCAGTGTGGAGTTTGAGTGACTTAATTGGCTTGTAGTGGTGGAGGGCTGAAAACTACTAGTTACCTATATCAAAAAACACTTCATTTTAAGGACCTAATTTCATGATGCGGAGCAGAAAGTCAATACTGTATGTTGCAAGATGCTGACAACATGATGATGTTTTAAGATGTGCGTTATAGTTAAAACCAAAGGAGGCTGACAAAGTATGAAAAAGCTGCAAACTTCTGTTTAATGCCATCAGATCTCTTAAGGTTTTTCACGTTTTGTTTGTCACAGATTTGGACAAATCTGGGCTTTATTCCAAAGTTTACTGTGACACTGAGTTTCACTATTTCAGTTAAAAAAAAAAAAAAAAAAAAAAAAAAAAAAAAGCAGCCATATGTTTATGTAAAGTACTTTCCTTTGGAACAATCTCTCTGTTTATACGTTCCCCAGCTTTGCTTCAATGTGGCGATGAGCTCAAGCCACAAAGTTTGGGTGAAGATCTGAAATCTGCCTAAGTTTGTGGAGCACAGAGTATTTTGGGGGATTTTGTTTCAGGTCATAGCTACTTAAATATCACATCTTTGGCTTATTTCCCAAGAAATTTGTATTACTCGCTTCTTTCTGTTCTATACATAATACCATTTTCCTGTAGCATTCTTATTTTTTTTATCTTTCAACATGCTTTGAACTAATCATTTGTAATGCTCTATAATTCTCTCCCAGCGTTACTGGAGTTGATCAGTTAAAGCAGTACCTATCTCATCACCTTATTATTGGCAAGAACACAGATACTTTTTGCATGATTAAGCTGAGTTCCCTTACATAACTTCTTGCTTTGTCTGGCTCCAAGACAACCCTTGAGAAAGAAGCGAACCACTTTGGAGTAGTCCCTGTTTGTTGACAACGTTAGCGAATTACATTTCTTTAAGCAATTCGTGCTTTACACGATTTGCAAAAGTTTGCAGCCTTTTTTCCCCCCTACCTCAGCTGCTCTTTGGAATTTCTTAAAACAATAGGAAACATTTTGCATGCCTCTGGACTGCTGTTGTTTGGTTAGGCACTTATCAAAACAGCTGCTTTCTAAATTAATTTGGATTCAGAGTTTGTGATGTTTGCATGAGGATAGCAGGCTAATTTCTGGTAAATCAGTAGCTCTATATGCCAGAGAATGTTATACTAAATGGGAGGTGCAATAAATCTGAGCCTGTATTCAAATACTTCCTGCAACTTTGCATAAATATTTTTGAACCCTGGTATTACTTTAACCTTTTGTCTTCCTACTTTTCAGACTCCTAATTATTCAATGGTTTTTCCTTTGAAGCCTCTTTCCCTGCCTCTTATTTTTTGTTTTTTCTTTGTTTTCATTTGGTCTTGCCCCACGATTCCTTGCTGCTGCAGAGCTGCTGTCTACTGGTGTGCAACAGTTGTCATACCTGCGCACTAGCAGTCTCAGCTCCACCCACAATGACTCCCGCCCTAACTCCCCATTCCGACACCACTTCATTCCCCATGTCAAAGGTAAGGAGCCAGGCCTTTCCAGCTAGCGCCCTACCGAATGGAGATTTATTAGCATTCGGACAAAGCTAATAAGATGTATCTCCATAAGGTGACCATTGGCTGTGTAGCTCTCAGCATGCCTCAGAATGTGTCATTACACCTACAACTGTGTTAAGACTGACATAGCATCTTCTCTCTGAGGAAATATGTCATTTCTAAGGGCCCTAGTTAAAGAATCAGAATGTATATTGCATATAATAAATATGCAGGAAAGCATTATCATCAACCACGTAGAAAAGAGATGCACTGAATTTTGCTTATTTTCCTAGCAGTCCATAATCCATATAGGACCTGTCATGTCCAATTTAATTCTTATTAATTCTGGATCCTTAAAATATAAATATTTAAGTTAACCCCCCCCCCCCCGCTAATATTGCCTGGATGAGGTCAAGCCAGTTGAGAATACGGAGTAAAAAGCTTTTACATCATGTAAAGATCAATGGCAACAAGAACTCACTGTTAATTATGATGGCACTGATTACTGTCTGACCAAATGTTATTAAAATTTGTCTTCTTTGCTTTCTGCCCCTTCAGTGAGCTCATTCCAAATAGTAACCTCTATTTCTGCTTCTTACCTTCTGTGAAAGTTGTATTTTATTTTCATTTTTACTGGAGCAGAGGCCAGCTGGTGCTCTCATTTCCCCAACATGCTGGTGAAGTGGAGAGTATCAGCTGGGTGAGGAGGTCACAATTTACATTCACTGTGAGAGCTCAGGGAAGAGGCAGTAGCACGAGTTGAGCATATTTTATATTCCTGTTCTATTGACCAATGCAGACAGCATTGGTGTTACCAGTAAAAGAGTTTTAAACAGATTGTTGCCATGGTCTTTCAAGTAATGCTAATAGAGCTCAACCTTCTATTTCTCTCAAACACTCAGGTCAATGTTACTGATTTTGATCCTTGCATTTTTGTAGATTTTTTTATTAATATGCTCTTCCAACCCATTCCTTCCAATTCTTTTAATTGTGTCACAGTAAGAAATCTCACTCCGTACTTACAAGATGTGGACCCTTAAAAATAGATGCACTGCTTATTTCAGCATGCAGTTGATCCATAAACTTTGCAATTTCAACATTTTTGCTGTAAATATAGATTAATGCTCACACTCCTTCCAATGGCACTTCTATTCCTTTTCCATTACTGTTAAGAGAAAAGCTTTTTCAACAGATAACACAGGAAAACTCTCTTCGTATTCCTTCCCAATTGTTTTCAGTCATCTGAAAAATAAGAGTCTTGGGGGTTAAATCTGTGGCTCAGCTGTCAATCCAAATTACCAAATGGGACTATCGGAAAAGGGCATTTTTCCTATAAGATAAATAGGTAGCAAAAAATAGATGATTCCACCATTGTACTGGGAGATTTTGTATACAAAACTTTGGCTTAAGTAAGATTCATTGAGCTACGTTCTTAGCCGGTATAAATTAGCATAGATCAGCAAGGGAGTTGTATTGATTTACATCAGCCACAGATGTGGAACTTTGTTTCAATTTCAATTTAATTTTTTATATCAAAGAGGGGGAAATACTTCATTGTAACTGATCCAAAAGAAAAATGTTTCCCAGTTTTCAGTTGGAGAACATGCCTTAACTCCACTGGGAGGTGAGGGCACTCAGCACCTACAGAAAACTCCAAGGGTTCAACCCAACCTCAGTACTTAGATCCTGGGGAAAAGGGTACAAAATTATTTACAAAGATCAAGATACTGAATTCTACTTTGCAATGGGCCTGATTTTCCTGTCCCACTAGTGTAAATTCACTGAAGTCAATGGAGTTGCATTGCTCCAAAGCCAGCATAAGTGAAGAGAGAAGTAGGCCTGATATACTGTACTGCATATGATTAACCTACAATAATCTGCATATGCAGGTTATTTTACCTAAGAGGCTAACAAAGATATAACGCTTTACCTTTGCAAGCCGTGTTCCAATTGGTTGGCATGTAATTGGGCACACAAAGTGCTAAAATAATGAAATCCAAGCATCAGACAAGCAAGGATTCATAACAGGGGTTAAATGAAAGATGCAAATTATCCCTTTTGATCCCTAACTCACAGCACTCATTGGCTGAGGCTGTGAAAGGCTCATGATGGTGGACATTTCTTCATTAAATAGAATCTGGGGGCACGTGCAATCTCTCTGTATGCTATGTACTGTACGATTGTACGTGTGTACATAGTGTTATAAGGAGAGATTATATAGTTTGCGCGGTATGTTTTTTTTTACGTTTCTTTGACATTCAAAATGTGTTGGGTTATAGTGCATCATATGGTACATGCTACTAGCTATTCCATATTTATATCTGAGCTTTTTGTTAGCCAGTGATGGGATAGGGCTGGGTATGCATATTAGATTCTGTACTCTGCCTTCCCATTGTCATTCCTCTGTGTCCAAGTACCTTTCTTACAGATCTGTGTAACAGAGCACAAGGGAGCTGGCATTGGCTTCATAGGGTCTAATGAGAACGCCATGAATATGTAGCCACATAAGGTGTCTTGTCTATCCCAGGTGTCTCCTTTTCAGGGAAGATGGTGGAGAATAGCTGCATTTGACCACTATGCTTCACATTCAGATATAATTCAGGGACCAAAAAACCCTCAGACACCCCCAAATGGGCATTGCAATCCTGTCCGGGGATACTTTGAAATGATAGATACACTTGGCCAGATTCAAAGGTGAGATGTAAGGTGAATTCCCATGCACTTGGTCAGACTCTCTGTCCTACTTACCAATCTGTAAGGGCTGTTGTCATAGCTACGTGGGTCCCAGGATGTTACAGAAACAAGGTGGTGAGGTAATGTCTTTTATTGGAGCGACTTCTATTGGTGAAAGAGCTTACACAGAGCTCTTCCTCAGGTCCTGTAAGCATGAAAGTGTCTCTCACCAACAGAAGTAGATTCAATAAAAGATATTATCACACCCACCTTCTCTCTATTGTGTAAGGGAATCTAAATTGATATAATTTATATGCTGAAGAGTCAGAAGAAGGTGTACATTTTCTCTTCTTTAAAGTCCACCTTCCTGTTTGTTAGCACTCATCATGTGTGCATTATACCAACATAAACTCACTTAAGCCTGGTCGACATTTAAAGTTTAACTGTCTTGAAGAAGTGACCTAGTTATACCAGTAAAAGCTCTAGTGTTGACACAGTTATATGAATATAAGGCACTTTATACTGGTACAATGTATTTTGTTTTGCCAAACTAGATTAAGCTATACTGGTATAAGGACTCTTATGCCAATATATCTGTGTCTATCTACACTGGGGAAAGAGGTTTGCTGCTTTAGCTATGCAGCATATACAAGCACACGTCCATAGGCAAAACTTTGACCCCATTCTAGTCAATAGAAAGTTCCCATTGACTGGAGTGGGGCTAGAACTTTGCCCTCTCTGCCTAGAATTTTTCAGAGCTCTTCAAGAGCATTCCAGAGCCCCAGCAGGCTCATGGGTAAGCTGGGCCTCTGAGTTTAGAAGCATTGTGTGAGAGATCACCTGCCCTCCCAAAATGTGCCTGGCACTGTAGTGGTGACTTTAGGCCTGTGTTACCACATGAGGTCACATACACACAACCTCAATGTCACTCAGCACCATTCCCAAATGCCTGCATGTATGGTATTGACTCCAGTGCTCATAGGCTGCATCAGACATTGAGTGCTCTAACAGCCCTACCCTGGAAGAAGGCTGTGCTTTGGCTCAATTTCCTGGCTTTCTGCTCCACATAGGAAGTAGAGACCAGAAATCCTTACAAATTGGTGAACGGTGGCTCACCACAGCCTGAGGAGGGCTGCAAACTAGCAGGAGTTGTCCTGGCATGTCAGTGCAGTGGTTATTCAGAGATGCCAAGACTGTTATAACTTGACCAGGATCTGGATGTGACTGTGTAGTTGTTAGGCTGTGCCTGGTTCTGTGAGCTTGGCTCTATTTCTGCATGTAAGTCATGTGGCAGTCACCATAAAGATCTGGAACTGTCTAAAGTGGGGCTTCTTTGGTCATTGGCATCCCAGAATGCACTGAGCTATGAGCCAGGCATGGGATTCCTAGACTGCTGGCTGCAAGCCGGCCTTGCAAGCAAAGAAAGTAGCAGCAGTAATCAAGACAGAGGGCAGTAGGAGGATAGGGAATCTGCACGAGAAATGGCAATCTGTATATGCCTTCAGTCATTGATGCCTCTATGAGTGGGGCTAGGGTGACCAGACAGCAACTGTGAAAAATTGGGACGGGGTGGGGGGTAATAGGAACCTATATAAGAAAAAGACCCCAAAATAAGGACTGTCCCTATACAATCGGGACATCTGGTCACCCTAAGTGGGGCTAATGCTCAGCACAGGGGACCAGACTCATTCAATATTATACAAAAGTTTTTCCTGACTCTAAATGGTGATCAGCTGATTCCTGAAGCATAAGGTTACTTGAGCTTAGGAGGAGGATTAGTTAGTGAAAGGGAACAGATGGAAAGACTTAAGAAAAGGTCTCTGAATTCCACTTCCCAGACTGCCGCATCCCAATGATTTACATAAAGTAAAACCACTTCCGATTTTCTCCTCATCCCCTGCCCGTTAGAGTTCATATTCCTAGGGGTTTGTTTCCTTCAGTGCTGGCAAACTGAAGGTATGGCTACACTGCCAAAAGAAAGGTGTGTTCTTAGCTCAGGTTAGCTAACTTGGGTTAAAATAGTAGTGACGATGGTTGAGTTCCAGCCCAGACTCCCTAATGGGCTTTAATTTAAGCTGCTAACTTGAGTTAGAAGCTGAGTTGCTGTGTCTTCACTGCTATTCTAACCTGAGTAAGCTAACCCGAGTTAAGAACACATCTTTTTCTTCAGTGTATCCATTCCCTGAAGGGCTCCAGTGTGCTTTGTGGCTACATAACTAGAACTGCTGTACTGCTTTGGAAGTTTACAAAATGCCACAACACAGGTTTCTTTGAGACAATAGGAGACATGTTCCTTTGCAAACATGTAAGGAATCACAAACTACAAGCACACACATAATGGCTGCACATGAGCCATGGGTCATAGGGGTGCATGAAGAAGCAGGTGAGTAAGTCCATTTTTACACATACATGCACACTTTTTTCCTTATATTCCAAAGACAGACCATAGAGACAACTCTCACCCCAGAATTCTCTTTGATGTCCATTATGTATGTTACTCTGGAAGTATCATGATAAGGAACACTTGCTTCCTGGAGCAGCATTCCCTAGTGCAGTGGCTTTCCATTTGAGCACCCTTCTCCCATTTGGTTGCATGACCCCTGATACCTGTTGGGGTTGAGGACCCCTGTCCTAGAGGTTTTGAAAATGAAGCACACTATAGATTTCACTGGCTACTGCTGGGTTTTCCCATTCCATCATAATCATGTTCTCCTTTTTAGTTGAATTTCACGGCTGATTTCATTTATCCAGTTCAAAGAAATTCTCCTCAGCAAGGAGCCCTTGGTATGTTTGGAGTGAGGAGAAAAGTAATTTAATTCTGCTGAAAGAATGACCCACCTTCTGGTCATTACAGTTCAGATGATGTTCTGCATGTCTGGAAAAGATGTTCCCCAGTAGACCCCCAGATTGAGGTCACTATCATGGCTTAGGTCTCAGAGCTGATAAGGACCACCTTCCATTTCTGTTAATCCATTATGTTCTCATTTCATCCTTATTTTTTACTGGGCTGTGTTTACACTTTTTTTCCCCATCTTCCTTGCAGCTTCATTCTACATAGGTATGTCATGTCTCGCCCATGTGATTATCCTCATGCATGCTGGGTGGGTGTGATGGCTTTTTTTCTCACTATCTCAAAATCTGCATGTTTTTCTTTAAACTCAAGTGCTGAATTAACAAATTTTCCATTGCTGTCTAGCGAGATGTTAAATGGCAATAGACTTAATGTAGTGGTGTTGCAGTCATCCATTACCATCTGGGTGGGAGGTTGGCCAAACTCTCTCACTACATCACCAAATTGCTGCCTATTATCAGGGGGAATTAGGAGACCAGGTGTTAGCGTCCCAACCATTCTAACAGGGCTGAATCTCAGTCTATAGTGCTCTGGCCCTCAGACAGGGTAGACTAACGAGCAGTCTATGGGCTCTGGCCCTCAGGCAGGGCAGAGCAGTGGATAGTTCAGGGACCCAGACCCTCAGGGAGGGTGGGGCACCAAACCGTCTAAGAACTTAACCCCCAGGCAGGGCAGAGCAGTGAATAATCTAGCATCCTAGCTCTGGCGGATGGTAGGCTAACACAGGCCTCCTGACCTATAGTGGGGCCTGAAGGGTCGCAGCCCAGAGCCCTAATAGAAGCAGAGTGTTCTGCCACTGAGTCAGCGGGGAATCCAGCCGCAACACACTGACGTGGGTTCAGGCAGCAGCACAGCCAGACTGTGGTCTGCTGTCCCTAGGCTATTTCCTACTACCCCTACATTTGGTACCTTGGCTCCATGGGTGTCCTTAGCCTTCTCGGGGTAGATAGGCAATGGCAGTTCTGGCAGCTCCGTTGTGAACACAGGTTCCTCTAGGAACAGGGCACTACTTGTCTCAGCAGCCTGCAGCGAGCAGCAAGCGTCTGTCTCCCTCAGTGTCTCAGCCCCAACTGAGCTGGAGGCTCCGCCTTTTATAATTCCCGTCCCACCTTCCCACTTCCAGCAGGAGGGACAAGTCTGGTCTGGCTCCACCTACCTGGGCACAGGTGGTGGTGCCTCCCCCTCTGGGTCAGAGGGAGGCCAGACCACCTCACTACACGTAACCATTTATGGACACTATTCAAAGCAATACGTAAAGATTTAGGGCAAATGCTGTGTCAGAATACAGTTTTATTTGCCTAGAAATTCTTCCTTCTTTTCACTCTGTATCACATCATACATCACATATATGATGCAGAGCCAGTATAATGTATGTGTTGTACCTACTGGTGCTCTTCTTGCTAAAATACTAGTGTTCATAAACCCTTTTTTCTTAAGAGCCATCATGGTCTAAGTCTCTCAGCAAATCAAGCTATAATTCTATATAACTCTTCTCAGCAGATTTGACCATATAACCAGGTTCTTGAGAGTAAATGATTTGTTGTAACACAGAACTCCACTTTCTCAAATAGCGGCCGCTGCTGTAACAATATCTGAAGCTTTTACGCAGCACTACAAGGCTCTGGTACAAAAGTGCTGTGAAGTGCACCATTCTCTGCAATAGTGGTTAGGGTTTTCCTTCTATCCACAGAAGTATTATTCATCACTAGCAAAAGGTGTCACTGGGAAGACATTACAGAGGAACCTCCGAGAATAAAATAGAATGGAAATATCTGTGAAGCAACAAGTGCAGGGAGACCTGGTTCAATTCAAGTTACTCTATCAATAGGGTCTGTTCTATAACTTATTAGTTACATCATCTGGGTTCCTAGACATGGGGTTATCCAGCACAGTTTAATCAATGTGATTGTGCTTACTAATTTCTAGTGAATATAAAAAGGGGTGTAGATTGGATTCTTCAGGTTATTTACAGAACAGCTAATTATTTATAGAGGCACTAACACCTTCACATTCTTGCAAAGCCACCCTCAGCCTTACTCCAGACACAGCAGTCAATGATCTCCAAGGTTCTTCCATGCACAGAGAAAAGAGGTGTGAACTAGTGGCCTGAGCACAGGATTGATAGTGAGAACCAGATCTCCTAACCCTGGCTTGAATACTAGTTTCCAGTGGCTTTACTCCAGTCACTTCACTATATATCAGTTTTCTCATCTGTCAAAATGGTGATGACAATATGAAAGTCAGCCACATCCCACCTTGATGCCATGTTGTCATCAACATTCAGCAGGTAAAATGTACCGCTTGACAGCAAGGTGTGGATTGCAAGCTTAACTCACAAAAAAAACATCATTTTAAACTTGCTTCTTTGCTTGCTGCAGGACTGCATAGTTCAAGAAGTCTCTTCTGATTACCCTTTCTCATGAAATGTTTTTCCTGCTAAATGCACGACTGCTCCCAACAAGTGGGAGCAGGAAGAGGGAATGACATGTCTGCATGCAAGTTTAAAATATGTCAAATTAGCTATGTGTTGAGATTTACAGTGGGGGTGACAGTCAACAGAACACTGATCTTAATGAAAAGGAGTTTACAATGTTCTAATAGAAAGAAGTTTCTGTCAGAAGCCAACATAACCAAAATGATATATTCACAGAGTGTAACTTCAGAACACATTATGTCCTTGAATTGCCACACACAGATAACCATATCACTTTTAATAACCATGCATTCTGCTACTCCTAGCTGATATGTAGTTTTCCAAATTAGGCATTGGCTGAACAGTACTCAGCAACATTGAACTTAAAATAGGAGAACCACAGCACATGGAACATCTGATGGCACAGCACATTCGGGGACTGTGTAGCAAGACAGGACCAAACGATCATAGTAGTACATATACTAGTTTGCACATGCATTTGTATGGACAAATTTTGTGCATGCAGATCATGCCCAAATACAGTGTTTGTGCATCAATTCATCATGTGCATAAACAAGTCATAAAGGATGCAAATGACTTCCTTAAGCACAGATGGAGGCAGTCATGTCTCTGGCTCATTTCAGCAACCTTCAGGTTGCCTGAGTTAACATGGTGGATCTGCAGGAGGGGAAGGAATGTTCCAGTCAGAACAGTTGTATAATGAAGACCTAAGTTTAAGAATTTTAACTCCTATGTGGCTAAGCTAATAGATTTGTGGGGAACAATGCTCTGAAATGGCCTACGTGACCTAACAGCTCTTTTCCTTCTCTAATGTATGTGCTCCTTTAATTTAGGGAATTATATTCCAGCTGCCAACATCTGCTTCTACATGCTTGGAAACCAGTTTCATTTTGGGTTTGCATGTCAACTACTATACCACATGCCTGTAACTTATAACCAAAACTGTCAACCTCTGAACCATGGCCAAATAACCTTTCATTCCTCTCTCCCGTCCTGCCCATCTAACCACCAGGCTGCCAACACACAGCTCCGACATGCATGCCGTCAGAATGAATGTGAGCTGCTTAAAACTCAACTCCAGTCTGAACGTGAATCTCTGTCTCTGCAGGAATATTGAAAAGCAAAGTCATTCAGTGCTAGTCAAGTCTGTTGAATATTGTTTGTTTTTTAGTTCTGCTTTAAACCTCTCTTCCTCCCTGGAGTTTTTGAGTTGACCGTCTTTTGATTGGGTTTTTATTATGCTTGCTTCTTTATCACTCTCCCTTTTCTCATTTTTGTTTTCTCCATTCTTCTCATTGGAGGCAATGAGCCGTCCAGCGGTCGGAACTCCCCTGTCCCTTATCGGCCAGACAGCCGCCCTCTAACTCCAACTTACGTTCAGGCCCCTAAACATTTCCATGTTCCAGGTAGGAGCTGGCACTCTGTGTCTTGGTGTCCTGTCACAGTGTAGAATGTAGCCTTTGTCATCTCTGTCTTGTCTCCATTATTTCATGCTGGTTTACTTAGTATGCGCACAGTGTTCTGACTCACAGGGACCTGCTTCCGACCTTGCTGAGAGGAGTCTTCTGTTTAGCAAGTGTGAAGAGATGGATTGTGGCTTTATCTTGCCCTGTGCTTCAGCATTAGAAATGGGTTGTGATTCGGTGTTAGTCCATAGACAGTGAGCTGACCATTTAGGGCCTGATCCTTCTCACTTCCCCAAGCTCTGAGCCATGCTTGGAAGAGTTACTCCTGACCTATACTAGTGTATGTGAGAGACAAGGGGGACTGGAGCAGTTATGATGCTATCCAGCAAGAGCAGTTAAATCTAAGCATGCTCATGATTTTCATATCTGATAAAGGCAACTCCTGACTTGCTTTGTCTTGAGCAAGACCATTCCAAGTCAGGTTTGGGGTTGTTTTTTTTTAAACTGGATGAGAAAAATTCTTTTTTTGTTTTTGTACAATAACTTTACTTCCCTTACAAGGATACATAAAGTCACCATGCCCTGTTTACAAGGGACAGACTGTTTTAAGTCAAATTTACCTACCACTTTTCCACTGTGGAAAAGTTTCCTGTTCCTGTATTTAGATGAGGGAAAGTCTGTATTTATAACTTTCCAGTGT
This sequence comes from Chelonoidis abingdonii, assembly GCF_003597395.2. Taxonomy (NCBI): domain Eukaryota; kingdom Metazoa; phylum Chordata; order Testudines; family Testudinidae; genus Chelonoidis; species Chelonoidis abingdonii. The sequence continues at coordinate 54,060,509 of NC_133783.1, forward strand.
AGGCAGGTGGGAATCTATCGCATGACTTAAATACCCTGGTAGCGTTTACAGATAGGTTATTCAAGTAGAGACAGTGGTCCACTAGCAGGAACAAAAATATGCCTCTGTGTCTCTGTGTTCTGAATTTGCCTAGTTTAGTCAGTGATGTCGGACATTGTCAGACAGGATTTACTTTAATTTTCATAGATTTGTAAGGTTCCTTTCCTTGATGCCAAAGATAAAGTTGTCTCCTTTAGCACTTTCATTGGACCCATGATGTGCATTGTATGCTTCTAAACATTTTCTGTGATAGTTGTACTAATGTAACCACAATCTATATTATACAGTAGCAAATGGTTATTTTGCAATGCAGATTTTCAGCCCCTTATAGAACTCATTATGCATAATGGGATTCTGATACTTGGTTTTTCACTGTAGCATTAATTTTGGATCACCTTGCGTGTTGTTTTTGTGAAGAACTTGTAAGTTTTTTTAGAATGAACCTTTGCTTGTTACTAAATCAGCATCTGTTTGTTAAAAAAAAAAAAAAATTCCCAGTTCTTGGAAGAGGTTGCCATAGAAATACTGCGTAAGACTTCTGGGGTTTGCAATTAAAATCTAATGCATAATGACGATATGCTGTACAATATTTGTCACATAGAAATGCTTTTAATGTGCCCATATTGTGGTTCGGTATTAACACTACATTAGTTAGCATTGCATGGAGCATCTCTCTGGCCCAGTGCAGTACAATAGTTGGCTGTTCTTCAAAATGGCAGTCTAGACTGCATGGTCAGTAGGTTCTAATGTGAATTGTAGGTTCACTGCATTGCTCTCTACGCTCTGTCCAACTCATTGGTTGGAGAGGAAATTAAGCTACTATTGCTGAAGCACAATTTTCCAGAACGTAGTCATTTGGGATTGCTGTCCCCAAATTGCTTACATACTCATCCTCAAAATATCTCCTTTGCTTGCATTTCTTCTATAACCTTTATGTTACTAATAAACTTCTAAATATTTAAAATGAATGGCTCCTGACTTAGATGCATCAACATGTTGCAAAATAAATGGCAAAAGATTTCATACCACATGTCTGTGACTTTTCACCTGTTCCAGTATTTTCTCGAGTAATCCAGCTATATGTAATGCTGGAGTTAGCTTTCTGGCTTCTTCCTGTGCTAACTCCTTGGTTTAGTGTGTCTATTGGTTTGGTATTGGGGTTTTTCTTTTATTCATAGCTGAAGTCTTCCCCATATTCACACATTTCTACTTTTTAATTCCACAGATCAAGGCATCAACATTTACAGGAAACCACCCATCTATAAACAACATGGTAAACCCTCTTACCTCTCTGTATTTCCTTAGTAGGAGCGTCTGCTCAATTAAACATTTGTACAGCATAGCAGAAAACACCCGGTGTTTCACATACACATTACAAATTGGAAATATTCATTTAAAAACAGCTTTTATTGGACAAATTGCCAAGTAAAAAGAATGAGTGGAATCTTGGGCTCAATGAAGTTGATGATAAAACTCCCGTTGATTTATGTGGGACTAGAATTTCACCTTGTGTCTTTAACATGATTTAGGTACTGTACCTATTCCCACAGGAATTCATCATGGTAAAACTGATTTTTCAACAGGAGGGTCTCAGCCTTTGTTTCAAGCAAATAAAGTACAACTCTTTGCTTCCCCCGTGAAGATGGAGATTTTTATTGGCAGCCCAGTATTCCAAATGTAAATTTACTAGAAGAGCTAAGAACGAGTAGAATTGTTGAAAGTGTTATATGCAGTGTATCTCTGGGGAGAATGATTTGACTGTCAAAGCCAGTGAAGCAGCTTGTATAGCAAAATCTGTTTGTTTTTCCAATATTCAGTTTCACTGCTACTTTAAACCTCTTTCCAAGCTGCCCATTGTTTTAGCATTCCTCATCATAATCATAAAGATAGGACCAGCCAACTGATTTGCCACTGCCTGATGCTATGGAACATGGTCCCTGTTATTACTGAATTCATACACTGTTGCCTTCTGCTGTGAATATAGAGTGTTTAATAGGAAAAGGCTTTTTTATGTGGGTAAAGCACACGTGACTATACTTCCTGAGGGAATTCTTGCATTTGCCTGTGGAGATCCTACACCAACCAGTGTAGTTTCTTTGTAGAATTAGGTAACAGATGGAAAGAATCATAAGTTTTAGATGAGCAGCTAATAGAGAGCAGCTGAGCACACAAGGAGGAAAAAATAGAGACCTAGTTTAGAAACCAGAGTCCCATTAATGCAGATTGAGCCTCTTTTTTTAAAAAAATTATTTTAAACCATATTCTCATTTTAAAAATTTCCTTAATATCATTTGGGAGGGGGGTTATGGTTTTAATGTGTCTTCTCACCCTCTCATTAACACGTGAATGTTTAACCACTGACCTCACCAATTCTAATATGTAAGTACTGTTTGAAGTCATGCTTTTGTCATCACCCTGACCAGCTTCCCCAGATTTCTCTATGTTCATGCATAGAACCTTCCCCGTCTTAAAATTGCCAACAGTCCCGGTACACATTAAGACAGATATTTTCAATGCGGCCTAAAGGATTTGGATGTGAAATTCCTGTTAATTGTAATGGGAATAAGGGCATTTCAATTCCTTGTGTTGCTTTGACAATCTCAGACTAAAGCCATAAACATTAAAATTTAATGAATCCATTATTGAAAAACATCTGCCTCGGCTTCCTAGTTGCTTGTCTTAGCAGATGTCTTTCAATGAAAGTAGGTCCAGGGATCATCTTCTAATTTGATGTTCAAAAAGAAAATGATTTGACTGAGGCTGATACTTTGCATTTTAGGAAGTAACCAGGGTGTTTTTAATACAAAGTAAAACACTCCATTTTTTTTTGTTTGGTTGAAGGTCAACAAATAAAAACCACAATGCACATCCCTGCATTATATGATCATTTAAAAAGACTTTGGCCCAGATCTGAATTCTAGATTTGTGCCACGCTACTGAGAATAAGACTCTGGAATTCCTGATGAATTTTTTTTAAATACTGTATAGTACCATGGTAAATTTCATTTCTGAAGACTATCTCCTTGCTGAGTTGATCTGAACAAAATTTAATGTTTATTACTAAACTCAAGCTCATTTTTGTTGCTGAACATGAATGAGTTACTAGACGCAGCAGAGTTGTTCGAGTGGTAAACGCCTTTCTCTACTTGCTGCAGACCCCTTCACTGTTGCAATTTTTCACAGAAGCATAGGAAATGTTTTTAAATGTGGTGGAATTAAAATTAGTGCAGATCCACTAAACTATTCCTGGTTTCTTCTCCTAAAGGGAAGACAAGCCAGCACACTGAAGTCTTCATTAATGATCAGCTGTCGTCAGGAGATACAGCACAATACTGCTTGACGTATTTGCTTGAGTTCCCTCTATCTGTCTAATCATTCTAACAGTGTGCTACTCCAGTGAAATCCTGTATTTTGTGAAGTAGAAGGAGAGCATGAATTTGATTCTAAGACATTTATGAGGGGAAGAAGCTGAAACTAGGAAACCAAAAGATCAGTGCATACACTTTTAATAACTAACTACTGTGGAGTATGAAATATTAACAAAGTAAGGAAAACCATGACACTGATGTAGGCTATAACATACCTAAGTTCCCCTGATTACCATCTAGATGCAACTGCTTTGGCAGCACAGAGCAAGTCCTCCGAGGATATCATCAAGTCCTCCAAGTTCCCAGCAGCCCATGCTCCAGCACCCAACGAGATACCAAAGATTGAGACAGACCACTGGCCAGGTCCTCCCTCACTTGCGGCTGTAGGTATGCAAAAAAAAAAAAAATGAACTAAGTGACATGGATTAAGAGGTACATATAAATAAATTAGACTAATATTGAAACTGTAAGCTCTCGGGGGCAGGAGCTGTTTACCTCTGTTCACCACATAGCACATTGAGGCCTTGAATCTGATTGGGGCCTGATCTGTGCATGCCTGTGCTATAAATACTAATAGCAAAGAAAACAGGTCTCATAAAAACTTTGGGACTGTTAACATGAACATTCTCCCATAGAGGAGATACGTACTGTGCAATTGGCTGTGGGCGGTTCAATGTCTTGAATGCATCATAGAAGCCTGACATCTTTCAGTTATTATTTATTTCACATTCTAGTTCTATGCTAACAGTAAATATAATTGTAAAGAATGTCATTTCTCTGGCCATTTAGCTTTTTCTGTGGCAATGATGAGCACTGTGAAGGAACAGTCATTGCATAGATACCTTCTGAATGAGACTATTGTAAAAGTTGTGTTTCTCATCTATGCCGTATCCACAGAATGATTATCTTTCTTTTCCATGTCACTACACTGCAGTGTCTCATTCATTGTGTTTTTCTTTGAATCACATACACAATCATTTCTTTTATTTGTCTTTTTCTTTGTGCTTGTGATGATTCCTGACCAGGAGGGATGCTAGACAGCTAATTTAAACATTACTTCTTCAGAGATGCACAGAGCAAACTCTTTAGGTTGGTTATTTCAGTTTTGGGTGAAGAGTTTGACACTCCACAGTACATTCCGTGTAGCTGTTCATAGAACCATAACAAGAGTTAGGAAGTCAGTGGTTTGAGATGAGGCAATTAATATGAATGGCTAATTTAGAAGGAATCAATTCACGAGAAATAGCTTCTGCCTGCCAACTGAAACTTCACAACCTGCAACATCAAATCGACAATTCATGGGTATTTTTAATCTTTCATTATAACAATGATAATTATAACGTGATGTGTTGTTTATATGTGATGGATTCCTAGTTGACCACTTTGGTCATCCCCTCCTCCCAGTCCATTACCCACTTGCCAATGGACTGTATCTTCATTGTTACTATTTTAAATAAAATTGCTTCATACATTGGTTCTCAGGTTGCTTTATTTTTCCTGAGAAACTAAACATGACTGTGCAGAAACTATATTGGCCCTAATGCATTCAGGGCTTTTCTGTACTTGGCAATAAGTGCATCATTTACATATTAATTAACATGATTAAAAACAAACTCTTGAGTCTGTGGGTATGTCTACACGACGGGATTATTCCGATTTTACATAAAACGGATTGTATAAAGTCGAGTGTACACGGCCACACTAAGCACATTAATACGGCAGTGTGCGTCCATGTACCGAGGCTAGCATCGATTTCCGGAGCATTGCACTGTGGGTGGTTAGCTATCCCGTAGCTATCCCATAGTTCCCGCAGTCTTCCCCGCCCATTGGAATTCTGGGTTGAGATCCCAATGCAAAAACAGTGTTGCGGGTGATTCTGGGTAAATGTCGTCACTCAATCTTTCCTCCATGAAAGCAATGGCAGACAATCATTTCACGTCCTTCTTCCCTGGATTGCCCTGGCAGACGCCATAGCATGGCAACCATGGAGGCCGTTTTGCCTTGTCACTGTCACCATATGTGTACTGGATGCTGCTGACAGACGCGGTACTGCAGTGCTACACAGCAGCATTCATTTGCCTTTGCAAGGTAGCAGAGACGATTGCCATCGCTATTGCACCGTCTGCCATTGTAAATTGGCAATGAGATGATGGTTATCAGTCTTTCTGTACCGTCTGCTGCTGTCAGGTGCTCCTGGCTGGCCTCCTGAGGTCGGCCGGGGGCGTTGGTCAAAAATGGAAGACTCCCCGGTCATTCCTTCTTTATGTTTGTCTAAAAATAGAGTCAGTCCTGCCTAGAATATGGGGCAAGTGTCAGAGCCCCAAAGATCCCGCAGAAATGATGAGCTGCATGCCATTCTAGGGGTACCCTTGCAACAACCCCACCCATTGCTTCTCTCCCCCAACCCTCCTGGCTACCATGGCAGTGTCCCCCCATTTATGTGATGACGTATATAAAAATGCAGGAATAAGAAACACTGACTTTTTAGTGAGATAAAATGAGGGGAGAAGCCTCCAGCTGCTATGATAGTCTGGGCAGGACATTAAAGGGTGTGGGGGAGGCACGCAGCCTCCCACTGCTATGATAGTCCAGGCAGTACAGAATTTTTCTGTAGACATGAAAGGGGGGCGCTGATAGAGCTCAGTCTCCAGTTACTAATGAGGACGGTTACTAGCCGTTTGGTACCGTCTGCCGGGAATGACCAGGAGTCATTTCCATGTTTACCCAGGCACCCCCAGCCAACTCACTGAGGCCAACCAGGAGCTATGCCACAGGCTGATGATGACAATGGATAGCAATCATATTGTCTGTCTGCCACCGGAAAGGGATGTTGTGGTTCAGCGCTGCAGCGCTCCGTCTACCAGCACCTGCAGTATACATAGGGTGACATTGAAAAAAGGCGAGAAACGATTTTTCCTCTTTCTTTTGGGGGGGGGGAGGTTAAATTGACGACATATACCCTGAAACACCCGGGAAAATGTTTTTGACCTTTAGGCATTGGGAGGTCAGCCAAGAATGCAAATGCTTTTTGGAGACTGCAGGGACTGTGGATAGCTGGAGTCCTCAGTACCCCCCCTCCTCCCTCCATGAGCGTCCATTTGATTCTTGGCTTCCATTACGCTTGTTACACAGCACTGTGGTGTGGCTTCTGTCTATCACAGCCTGGAGATTTTTCAAATGCTTTGTCATTTCGTCTTCTGGAACGGACTCTGATAGAACAGATTTGTTTCCCCATACAGCGATCAGATCCAGTATCTCTGTACGGTCTAGCTGGAGCTCTTTTTGGATTTGGGACTGCATCGTCACCCGTGCTGATCAGATCTCCATGCGGGCAAAAGGAAATGCAATTCAAATGTTCGAGGGGCTTTTCCTGTCTACCTGGCCAGTGCATCCAAGTTCAGATTGCTTTCCAGAGCGGACACAATGGTGCATTGTGGGATACCGCCCGAGGCCAATACCAGTCAATTGCAGCACACTAACCCTAATCCGAATACCGATTTCAGCGCTACTCCCCTCGTCGGGGAGGATACAGAAATTGGTTTAAAGAACCCTTTAATCGATATAAAGGGCTTCATTGGTTTGGACGGTGTCAGGGTTAAATCGGTTTAACGCTGCTAAATTTGGTTTAAACGCGTAGTGTAGACACAGACTTGTGTTAGTTGGTTGCCTGATTTACTGAGTCTGATGTTTTCCATATAGAGTTAAACTGGACCAAACAATTAAAAAAAAAAAAATGTGTATTCTCGCTATTCTGCAGAAAACTCTACAGAAAGACTGAGCAAGAATGGCATGTCTAGCAAACAAATCTAACCTCTGTCACCTTTTTAGCTACCTCCACGCTAGCACCATTTACAGTCCCTGTATAACATGTGTGTTGAATTTAAGCATCCTAATGGTTCAGTTGCAGGTTTGGTTTTTACTCAGAAACTCCCATTTGATTAAAGAGAATTGACTGAATTAGAGGAATGGATTGAAAAATTAGTCAGAATTCAGGAATTGGCCCACAGAGGTAGAACTAACTGCTATCATCAACACTGCCTGTAAGCCTGTGTACATGTCATTCATGACTAGATTCTCAAAAAATCATTGAATCTGAATCTCATTTACACCCGGCTTCTTTACTTTGGCGGTCCAAATTGGCCACAAAGTGGATTGAAATGTAATTCATACCTACTTTGAGTCCCCTCCATGCTGTCAGAGTGGGGAAATTGGGTTCTAGAGCCATTTTGGGTACATGGACCAGTGCTTTTAAGGTCAGCCTCTGTGACTGGTGATCTAGGTTTCACCTCTCTGTTGTGATTGCAAGCTTCTGTGCTAGGTCTTGTATGGTATCTAGCCCCACTCGAACCTTAGAGTCCAAAAAAATGGGGTACACACATGAATTCTCTAAGCTTAATTACCACTTAAATCTGATTAGCTGCCACCACACCAAAGTATAGTGTTATGGGCACTCTGTTCCCCAAAAACCTTCCCTGGGGACACCAAGACCAAATTCCCTTGAGCTCCAACAAAGGGGAATTAAACATTTCCCTTCCCCCCTTCTTCTTCCTCCCAGATCTTTCCGCCCCTGGGTACACTAGAGATCACCGTGATTTCAAACTCCTGAATCACAACACAGAGAGAATGGTCCTCCCCCCCTCCTTTTTTGCCCACCCAGAGGCAATACAGATTCAGCTCCGTGAATCTAAAAACAAGAGGAATTCTTTCCCTCCTCCTCTCTCTTTCTCCAAAATTCCTGGGGATAGACTCAGTTCTTGAGTCACAATAAGGGAAAAATCACTCAGGTCTAAAAAAGAAAGCTTTAATAAAGAAATAAAGTAAAAATTATCTTCTGTAAATCAAGATGGAATAACAGGGCCTTCAGCTTATAGACACTAGAGAGAAACTCCTCCCAGCACAAATACAAAGTAAATACTTCAGCAAACTACATATTTATAAATAAGAACAATCAAAAAGAAAACCTGCTTTTATCCTGATACTTACTAAAATTAGAACAGAAGAGATTTTTCAGAAGAGGAGGATCTGCTTACATGTCTGGTCTCTCAAACCCAAGAGAACACGGACAAAAGAACACAAACAAGGCTTCCCTCCCGCAGGATTTGAAAAGTATCTTGTCTCCTGATTGGTCCTCTGGTCAGGTGTTCCAGGTTCACTGTTTGTTAACCCTTTACAGGTGAAAGAGATATTAATCCTTAACTATCTGTTTATGACAGTCCTAGAACACCACTGCTGCTCTCTTTCTATTCACTTGTGCATGTGCTAAGCAAGTGTGAAGCTTTAGCTACTCCAATCTTGCAGTGGTGAAACTGGGACTTTAAACAGCTCCAGTCTCATTACTATGTAAGTGGGTTTTGGAATAGCCCAAACTCCATTTCTAGTTAGAGCATGTGCATATCTGGGGAGGTGGAGTGCACTGCCTAGTGCAGCCAAGGGCTTCTAAGCCTAAACTGATAAGGAAGCCTAAACAGTTTGGGAATCAATGTTCTGTTTAATATAACGTCACACTGTGGATAGTGTGAGACCAGAAGGGTGCTGGCAGTGGGTGGACTTGCTCAGTGTTCATTTTGGGTTAAGGATGGATTTTGAAAAGGCTTTGGAAGCTACTGGCAATCTTTGCATTTTTTTATTTAGCAAACTAAGTTAGGTTGTACCAAATAGTAGACCTTAAGTCTCTGGTGTGGTGGGACTGATATGAGAAAACTCTCTTTGTACCACGGTTTTTATGGAAGCAGGAGCCGACATGAGACGCAGATCAAGTGGCAGAGAGGAAGAAGATGAAGAGCTCCAGAGACGTCGGCAGCTACAGGAGGAGCAGCTCATGAAGGTTGTTATAGCCTTATCTTAATAATATTTCCGAATCTTCAAAATCCTCCACTGTGCACCATGGACAGACTTTTCATAAGCAATTTCAGCTGTTTTTTAATAAACCAATCCACCAGTGTATTTTGCTTATATATATTTTTTTCTCTTCCTATTTATAGCTTAACTCAGGTCTGGGGCAATTGATTTTAAAAGAAGAAATGGAAAAGGAGACTCGCGATAGGCCACCTCTTTCAGCCAGTCGTTATGATTCTCCAATTAATTCATGTAAGCAACAGAGGTGAAAACTATCTCTAACTTAGAGAGAGTTTGGTCCATGGAAGCCTACATGGTGTGTGCCTGGATACTGGGCTTTCACTCCTGAAAACCTTGATCTGTACCTATTGGCGTTATTGTTTAATCTAGAAATAATACTAAATTGACGAATTTAGAAGGAACTTCTTGGAGGATAACTCCTTATATACATGTGTGATGCAAAGTTTGGCCCTGGTAACTGCACTGCGGACACTTATCACAAACTAGTGGGCTAGCTTATTAAATTACAACAAACTAAACACACCTTGCCTAAACTTGAGCTTCACATAGCCTTTTAACCTTTCCCACGGGAGGAGAGGGGAAGAGGAAATCAGCAATGCCTTAGAGAGCAGGGCAACACATTCCAAAGCGCTGGATCCTAGCACGTCAATGTCTGTGTATCTAAGCTAGCATTGCAATTGGATGCATTACATTCCAGAGAAAAGGCAAAAGTATCAGCTGTGCTTAAATGTTTGCTTACAGAGAGGTGAGTGATGCAGCCAAGAGTTTGGCCTTTTTTCTATATATATTTAATATATTATTTTATCCGTGGTGCACCTATATGCCCTTCTCAGAGCTCCAAGGATTATTCCTCATGTGTTTTACTTCATTCTCCTTGCCCTCAGGGCCTTGCATCATAAGTCTGCTCCAAGCCAAGAAAAGTCAAGAGCAGCTCACTGTGGAACCTGCCATTGCCACTACTCCATCATCCTAGTGGATGGCTGCACAACAAAATAGGACTCTCTGTTTTTCCCCGTTATATGAGTAGGCTGTCTCTACAGCCCTGCCAGCCCCTATTGGTCAGGGAGAGAAGGACCAGGCTAAGGTTCCAGTCATGGTCTTGGGACTGGGGTCGTTATAATAATATCAGTGCTCACAAAGATGAGTAAATGCACTAGCTAGAATGTCACCTTATAGGAGACCTCTCCGTGCCTATCTGTACTGTTACATCAGTGCTAATCTGTAACACCTCTGCTTTTTGTGTGAGATCTGTGGACTGCTGGTCAGACAAATTCGTGCCATCGTCGACATCCCTTATCTCCAGAACATCTTGTCCTTTGTACCTCCTCCTATTTTTTTTAAAATGTCTCCTTAAACCAGAGACTGCAAAGGCAGCATATGTGGGTGGCTGAGGAAGCGGAGAGGGGTGCTAATTGTGGGGAAAAGAGAAGAAAGTCCCTGTAACAGAAAATAAATTACAATGTTAACTCCAGAGGTGCTACTGGAGGAGCACATGTATGACCACCTGCTTAAAATTGAAAGCCAAAGAAATGCCTTTGTGCCACTGCACTTTCTGGCATCAGCCGAGATGTTAAGCAGAAGCACCATGATACCGCAGGAGAGCCTGTTTCCTTGCTATTTTAGATGAAACTAGGAATACTGGAACCTGTAGCCTGGTCATGCAAAATTTCCTAACACAGTTGGGATAAGCTTTGGAGCTAGATGCTTAGCCAAGCCAAAGACCCCAACTGGTTGAGTTTCAACTATTGCTACTCATTTGAATCCTGCTCCCAATGAAGTCATGTGGTTGGGTACATATTTGGGACTTAGCCATGTTTACAATGTTTGCTTTCCAAAGTCAGTGCTGTTTCTCAAACTTCATTGCACCACAACCCCCTTCTGATAACAAAAATTACTACATGGCCCTGGGAAGGGGGACTGAAGCCCAAGCCCCAGTGCCCCGGGCAGGTGGGCCAAAGCAAGAGCACTGCCACCCTGGGGTGGGGTGCAAAGCTGAAGCTTGAGGGCTTCAGCCCCCAGTGGGGAGGCTGCAATCTGAGTCCCACCAGTGAGGGCTGAAACCCTTGGGCTTTGGCTGCAGCCCTAGGCGGTGGAGCTCGGACTTTGGCTTCAGCCCCAGGCCCCAGCAAGTCGCATGAGCCCTGGTGACCCCATTAAAACAGGGTCACAACCCATTTTGGGGTCTCAATCCACAGTTTGAGAACTACTTCCCCAAATGTTCTGACTGAGTTTCCAGTGGATTTTTGGTGTTTTTATTAAAAGACTTTTCTCTCGTCCCCATTCAGCCTCCCAAGCCTCGGCCTCCAAAACCTCCTCCCTCCCTGGCTATGGAAGAAATGGACTGCACAGGGTAAGATGGCAGCAGTGTGAAGAAGCAGAAGGTGGAGTTAATGTGCAGTCTGGGTATTTATTTCCCTGTCAGTCCCATCAGGTCTCTAAATTGGAGCAATCTTTTAAAACTAACATCAGTAGAACAAAAGCCACCTGCTACCAAGAGCCTTCTGTCTCCTACTGACTAGATTCTGCTAGAAATGTGTACCGTGCAGCAAGACCTGAGAGCTGAAGGCCTTTGTATGAGAAGTATCTGCACACTCATGCATATGTGAACTGTGCATTTATATGTCTGTGTTTTCCTTCCCGTTACAGCCGGTGTCTACAGACTTTGGTCAGTACAATAGTTATGGGGATGTGAGCGGTGATGTTCGAGGTAAGGCTGAGATGTTTTTTTGTTTTGTTTTTCTTGTTTTGCGTTGGCCCCTGAGTGAACTGTGACACTCACTTAGGTTTCTGCAGTTCCTTTTTAAGGCAGCAAATGTGGTCGGTCTCCGGTCTGCATCTCAGTTTTTACCCAGTCCGGTAAACTCCAGAGTTAACTTAAAATGTGCAGACATTTGTCAACATTTTTTTTTCCAAACCACATTATGAGGTAGATTCTCATTTACAGCAAGGATCTGTTCCAGCAGTGCAAAGGGGTCTCAGTGCAAAGGAGAATCAAACCATATGTATTTATTCAGGGATTGCAGTGAGTTCTGTTTTGCTGTATTATGGAGCTGCAAATGATACACCATGGTCTGGAATCATGAGCCACAAGGTTAGGAACTAGGGAGCGCTAAATTCTAATCCCAGGTCTGCCGCTGGCTTGCTGCATGACTTTGGGCCAGACATGTAACCTGCCTGTGCCCCAGTCTCCTCATCAGTAAAATGTGTTGATGATCAATATTTACAAAGTTCTTTGAACACATCAAGCCCTAGACTCATGCTCCCTATTATTGTGGTTTCTGTTGTGAGAAATGTACCAGGTAAAAATGACAAGGTGCTGTTACAAAACACTTCCTGATTTGCTGCTCAGAGGTGTGGGCTCCGTTTCTTAGTTGACAAATGAATCTGGGACTGGAGTGGACAACATGTCCATGTCTCAGGTTCATTCTGAAAGCTTAGGCACGTGAGTCTGGTTCCCATATCGGCTATGCTAGTGTAAATCAGGAGTAACTCCGCTGGCTACAATGTGTACAAGTGCTGAGAGTGAGAATGGAATAGGGCCCTTTGTATACATCACTTGCCATGACTGCAGTTTATCACAAGTTGCATTGATTATGGCACACAGGTGCCACCGCATGAATTGATGCAAGATATCACAGGGGAGCTAATCATGTCCAAAACAAGAGAAACACTTGTCCTTTTAAAACATTTTTTTAACTTAACCCTTTGAGGGCCAGCCTAGTCGCTTTGGAGGTCGTGCTGCCAGTGACAGTGCTCCATAAACTGGCAGCCTCCAGGAGAACCACAGGGCAGTGGCAACATGACATGCCTCTTCTTGGAGTAGCCTTTTGGGGCCATGAAGAGAGTCCCCCGTAGGCCTTTCCAGCCAGGGAACATTGTTGTAGTATAGGGAAGGAGAAGGGAAGGTGTCCTTCATTCAGCTTTTCAGTTATGAATCAGACTCTATCTGTACTTTAACCATTGTTTTACATGCTCATTTACAGTTAGTTTTAAACAAGGTTTGTGTTCCCACAAATCGCGTTTACTACACGGTTAGTAATGGTGACTGCTAACCATGTGTCACCCAAGGCGGTGGGCTTGGCTGGCTCATCAGTGTCTCAGGAGATAACAATATTATTCTCTGCTCATACGGGTCCCACAACCATGCTGGTGTATCTAGACTGGCCAGACTTTCTTCCTCCCTACTCTTCAGTAGAACACTTCAGAATGCATTGTCCCATATGCTGCTGGTACTGGTCTGGGTACCTCTCCATCCAGAACTCAGAGGTGCTATGATTTTTCCATAATGCAGACACGGTTAGATACTGATGTGGGTGTTGATGCTCAGTCAAGGTTGACACATGGTTGCATTGGGCAAAAAGCTCATGTGTGTTCACAGCTCAACCTGCTTGTAACAGGTCAGATGTGGATATCATGACCTGGCTACAAAAACATGGCTGAAGATTTCTCCCATTTTCTGAAAGGTCTTAATGTTGGGATATCCCAGGTCCTAGTGCCAGTGAAGTTAACTGCTTATCTGACAAGTGAAGAACCTCTTGGGATAACCTTCAGTGCATTCAAGCAGAAATGATGGTCCCATGTGTGTGGTCCAGGACTGCAGAGGTTCTAGAGGGAAGGATCCCAACCATTTGTGTTCACAAATGTAGCATTTAGGAGTCTCAGTGAGCTATCTTAGACCTGCAAAGTATGTCAGGTATTTCATAGCACTTCATAGCCTTGTAAAATGTCAGGAGATGGATGAACCAGTCAGTTGATGGAAAAGCCTACAGGATGAAAATCAAACCAGCTTCTCTGGGCCTCATCTGTATTAAACAGTGCAGAGTCTCCACTTGTTTTCTTCTCTGACTTGTGTTGTAACTTGTTGTACATATCAGAACAGGAACAACTGGTACTTTTTAATATCAGCAGTTCTAATGAATATGGAGACAGACAGTCCTCCTTAGTACTAAAAAGTTAAACAGCAAATTCTGCATGTGCTAAAGGCTTTAGGGATCGTTCAGATGTATGTTCTATGTATCAATAAGCATGTACTGCTCCAACCATGATTATATAGTATTTCTCAAGATGGATCTAGGCAGGGATGGACAACTGGTCTGGTACATCTGAGTTAGTTTCCTGAAAGCTCTCCTATTCCCTATGACATTTTCTTCACTGCTCCTAGAATGCGGTTTATGTTGGATATTCAGCTCTCCTCTGCAGGTGAAGGGACACTGCCCAATGTCCAGCATAATAGCATGCAGCAGAGTAGCTAAGTCCTGCATGTGTGTTTTGTACCCCATACACAGAGAATATGAACTTATTTTCTGTAAATGTCATGTTAGGGGAGTGGACATCTGGCTAAGGTTAGTTAGGATTTCTGGGTTCTGTTCCCAGCTCTGCCATCATCTTGTTGTGCAACTTTGGACTTTCATTGGGAGGTCCTGTAGCCCTCTTTGACAATCTCACCTTCGATCCTGTCCGTACTGTAAAATCCATAGAGTCAGCTAAAACAATTTATCAGATTCTTTTTTTTTTTTAAATACCTTTTCAAACAGTCTGAAGATTTCCACAGAAAATGTTTGTATCGTTTGAAATGTTGCAATTTTTGACTCAGTGAAAGTTTTCCAATTGAATCGAGTGGATTTGGAATAAGCTTTTTGTGAGGTTTCCCCCCGGCTCATCTACAGTAAGACTCTGTGGCTCAGGGACGGTTAGAAAATCCCATGAAAGACAGACAAGTCCATACTCTTTGCTCAGTGAGGCATAGCAGTACTGCAGTGCTGATAGGAGTGCCACGTTTGCTGATGTGGTGGGAGTTCAATGCACTTGCAGAAACTAATATTTTGATGGTGATTTATTTTAAATAATAATTCGCACGTTTGTACTTATGAACATCACTTGAATTGACCCACAAGAAATATATTTCTACCAGCTGTGCCCTAGTGTTTATATTTGTTACCATAATGACTTAGGACTTGCACAGGAAGAGTGTACTGATTTGATTAAGGCTGTTGATTAATCGAAGTTAACTCATGCGATTAACTAAAAAAAAATTAGTCGCGATTAAAAAAGTGTGATTAATCACACTTTTAATGGCACTGTTAAACAATAGAATACCAATTGAAATGTATTAAATATTTTTGGATATTTTTCTACATTTTTAAGTATAATGATTTCAGTTACAACATAGATTACATAGTGTACAGTGCTCATTTTATATTATTTTTATTATAAATATTCGTGCTGTAAAAATGATAAAGATAGTATTTTTTAATTTACCTCATACAAGTACTGAAGTGCAATATCTTTATCGTGAAAGTGCAACTTACAAATGCAGATTTTTTTTTTGTTACATAACTGCACTCAAAAAACCAAAACCATCTAAAACTTTACAGCCTACAAGTCCATTCAGTCCTACTTCTTGTTCAGCTAATCACTAAGACAAACAAGTGTGTTTACATTTATGGGACATAATGCTTCCTGCTTCTTATTTACAGTGTCACCTGAAAGTGAGAACAGGCATTCACATGGCACTTTTGTAGCCGACATTGCAAAGTATTTATGTACCAGATATACATATGCCCCTTCATACTTCAGCTACCATTCCAGAGGACATGCTTGTAGCCGACATTGCAAAGTATTTATGTACCAGATATTCATATCCCCTTCAACTTCAGACTCCATTCCAGAGGACATGCTCCAAGCTAATGAAAGCTCATTAAAATAAGTGTTAATTAAGTTTGTGATTGAACCCTTGGGAGAGAATGTATGTCCCCTGCCCTGTTTTACCTGCATTCTGCCCATATATTTCATGTTATGCAGTCTCAGATGATGATCCAGCACATGTGTTTCATTCTAAGAACACTTTCACTTTGACAAAATGCCAAGAAGGAACCAATGAGCGATTTCTAAAGATAGTTACAGCACTCAGCCCAAGGTTAGAATCTGAAGTGCCTTCCAAATCTGAGAGGATGAGCGTGGAGCATGCTTCAGAAGTCTTAAAGAGCAACACTCTGATATGAGCTAAATATGAGTCAACAGTGTGATACTGTTGCAAAAAAAGCAAATGTGATTCTGGATGCATTAACAGCGTGTGTTGTAAACACAGACACGAAGTCATTCTTCCACTCTACTCTGCGCTGGTTAGGCTTCAACTGGATGATGTGTCCAGTTCTGAGCACCACATTTCAAGAAAGATGTGGAGAAATTGGAGAGGGTCCAGAGAAGAGCAGCAAGAATGATTAAAGGTCTTGAACATGACCTATGAAGGAAGGCTGAAAGAATTGGGTTTATTTAGTTTGGAGAAGAGAAGACTGAGAGGGACATGATAGCAGTTTTCAGGTATCTAAAAGGGTCCATCAGGAGGAGGGAGAAAACTTGTTCACCCTAGCTCTAATGATAGAACAAGAACAATGGGCTTAAACTGCAGCAAGGGAGATTTAGGTTGGACATCAGGAAAAAGTTCCTGTCAGGGTAGTTAAACACTGGAATAAATTGCCTAGGGAGGTTATGGAATCTCCATCTCTGGAGATATTTAAGAGTGGGTTAGATAAATGTCTATCAGGGATGATCTACACAATATTTGGTCCTGCCGTGAGGGCAGGGGACTGGACTCGATGACCTCTCGAGGTCCTTTCTAGTCCTAGAGTCTATGAATCTATGATGCAGAAACTACAGAACTGAACCACCAAAAAAGAAAATCAACCTTCTGCTGGTGGCATTAGACTCAGATGATGAAAATGAATATGCATCAGTTCACACTGCTTTGGATCATTGTCGAGCAGAACCTGTCATCCGCATGGATGCATGTCTTCTGGAAGGGTGGTTGAAGTATGAAGGGACATATAAATCTTAAGCGCATCTGGCATGTAAATGTCTTGCGACGCCAGCTACAACAGTGCCATGAGAATGACTGTTCTCACTTTCAGGTAACACTGTAAACAAAAAGTGGGCAGCATTATCTCCTGTAAATGTTAATGAACTTGTTTGAGTGATTGGCTGAGCAAGAAGTAGGACTGAATGGATTTGTAGGCTCTAAAGTTTTACATTGTTTTATTTTTGAATGGAGTTTTTTTTGTACATAATTCTACATTTGTAAGTTCAACTTTCATGATAAAGAGATTCCACTACAGTACTTGTATTAGGTGAATTGAAAAATACTATTTGTGATATTATAATATAAAGTGAACACTGTACACTTTGTATTTTGTGTGGTAATTGAAATCAGTGTATTTTAAAAGTAGAAAACATCCAAAAATATTTAAATAAATGGCATTCTGTTACTCTTTAACAGTGCAATTAATCACAATTAGTTTTTTTTTAATTGCTTGATAGCCCTAGATTTAACTAATGTATAGGATGTTGCACTGATTTAACTAAGCCAATTTCTAAACCAGTGTCATTAAATTGGTACCGTTTTCTCATTTGGATAAGGCCTTAGATTCTAATTCCCTTCTTCCTTAAATCTTTCCCTTGACTTCAGTAGAAACTGGATCAGGCCTTTGTAAGGTGACCAGATGTCCCAATTTTATACGGACAATCCCAATTTTTGGGTGTTTTTCTTGTATAGGCAACTATTACCCCTCCATCCCATGCCCTGATTTTTCACATTTGCTGTCTGGTCACCCTAAGCCTTTGGATTCAAGTAAATCAAAAAATCTGATATATCCCCAACATCATCAGTACATCACATGAGTTACAACACTGTAGATTGAAGGAGACGCAGAGACTGTTACCTCTTTCATACTTAATTATAATATAAGCTGAGATGAGTTATTGGAGCTAATGCACCATTTTGTGAATTGATAGTAATTATCTTCTGATATCTCTGAGAAGCATCAATAGTATCAAAGTGGTGAATAGCAAGTTGATGTTTGCTGGAAGCTGCAAACTGATCTGATATTGCTTTCACTGAACAACTAAAATATTCTGTTTGGTGTTTGTGACCAATCCATGTTCTTCCGCATTCTAATGCTGACGAGATTTCCCTTTGCTTTTCAGATTTCCAGGTAGAGTACGGGTTTTCATCCATCAACTGACAGCAGAGATAAAAACATCCACTCTGTTATTCAAGTCTGAATTACTGCTACAGGGAAGGGTTTTTTTAAGACCTTTGTTTCAGTTTATCTGCATGTTTAAGCATAATCGACGATGTAGACGTGTATCAACAAGGGACAGGCACAGCTAAGACACTTCCTGGTACAGCCCCAGAACTGTATGGGTGAGGAGGCCCGCACGCCAGTTTTGTGACCTGCTTTGTAAAGCTAATTGATGTTGAAATGAAAATTATCTGTAGTGGTTCCTTCTTGGCATCTGAGCATGGGTGCTCTCTCCCCATGTCTGTCCCAACCAAAGCGTAGTCTAGACACATTCCTCTTCCTTCTGGGGCCCCCCATCTTCCATACTATGAGCCTCAAACTATCCCTTTTTGTCTGTGGCTCTGAACATGGAATTCACCCTCCAGCTGAGAAGGTTGGCCAGTGACCTCCTATGATGCTGTCGTCATAGATTTTCCAGCAGTAGATGCTCTTGCAAGTGCTAGCCCCTCCTCTCCAGATCCCCATGACAACTTTTTGCCATTGCCTATCTTAATAAATGTTCACAATAATATGTATTTGTACAGCACCTCGCACAGTGAAGCCCAAAAATGGTTCGCCAGTAGGCACTATTGCAATATAAATGCTAAATTATTATAATTTAAATACTTGGACAAGTTGATTATGTACCTTATCAAAGACGGATCTGCGGTGAGAGAATTACAAGATATATTTATGTCGTGCCATGCATTATGCTTAAAGTGTGGTTGTGCTATGAACAGTAACTATGTAGAAATGGCACCTCCTTAACCAAGAGATCCCTCTTGTGTGCATTCCCAGTAAAATCTGCCTATTGTGACAAAAATGAGTTGATACGACTTTTTCACCTGCTATCACTGTAGAGCCGATACACCTAGCAGAGTGTAAACTGGAGTCTATTCATGCTGGTACATGTTCAGCAGAATAGTTCATTAAATGCCTGATTTAACTCCCACTTGAGGTCGAAGAATCTCTTTCCATTGACTTCAGTGGGAGTTGCCCTAAAATTCAATCAGTTGTCCCTGTGCAAAAGGCATTAGGTTTTCCCAGGTGTCAATGAAGATAAAATGGAAAAGTAGGATGCACAGGTGTAACAGAGCTTTTGTAACAGGACCTGCAAAGCCTTTATTACTGATGATGTGTGAAATGGAAAAAACCGAGACTGACTGTCACATACAGGTAGAGTTTGCAGTTAGAAATGATACCATTTTACTTGTCAACTGAGCATATTGGATATAACTGAGTGCCGTTTGTTATGAGAAAAAAGACTTCTGTGGAATTTTATGGTGCCATTTTTGCAGTTACTTTTTCAGAGTAGAGCCACACTCTGATGCTATCCAAGTGGTTAAAAATGCCCTGTCACATTGTTGTGTGGGATCTGAGTTGAGGTTCCAAGCTGCAAGCCCACAGAGGAAGCCATTGAGACAGGAAAGGCATGGCCACTCTGTAGTAACCCCCTGGTTGATTGGGAGTGGTATGGATGCGTTCCACAGTGACCCATGTCCAGGCCTACTGAGCAGAGAGCAGATCAGAGCCTTGGAGGAAGATGGGATCCAGAGCTCACCTTAGAAAAGTAATAAGCAGGAGTTTTGACAGGGTTCCGTATGGTAAGATTAATTGTTAAGATCTGAGGAAAGTATAAGCATAAATTCACCTCTGTTTTCACCATGACATGAGTACCTTTACCCTGTGTGTGTCTGTGTAACCTGTGTGTCTGACGTATACCTGTATCCGATGCAGTCCCTCCCGGATGGTCATGTCCCCGGAATGAGAATGGACAGAGGAGTGTCTATGCCTAACATGTTGGAACCAAAGGCAAGTGCGGCTGTTACTCACTTTCCTTCAAGACAGTGAAGGTTTGACTATGTATTGCCGATGAGATACTCTAGGAAATGTCTTGGGTCCCTGTTGTTTCTCTTGACCTCATCCCAATCATTGCTCCTTATGTGCCAAATCTCTCCCTCTGTGCTGGCCCTCACCTCGCATGGGTGCGCCTCCTGTCTGCTCCAGGGGTGGGGCAAGAGCAGCCACAGTGTGCAGCCCCAAGGAGGGGTTCCAGGGGGCAACACCGAGAGGCTGAAAGTGCCTGAGTGATGCCAAATGCAGCTAATTCCCCATCCAGCTGTGAAGCTGCCACGTTCAAAGAGCCAAAACAGCAGGAACCCACAGTGCTTAAACCTGGATAGACACATAACTCGGGAACAGGCACGTTTAACTGCAGTGAGGCCGGGTTCGTTACAGAGCATTAGTGGAAAGAGAAGGGCTTAATTCTCACACTAGGGCCTCTTTATACCACTCCAGCTGTGGAAAGAGGCCTTAGTATAAATGAGCATCAGATCCTAAAAGTTAAATAAGGTTTGATACCCAAGTTGCTGGAGCAGCAAGAGAAGTCATTTATATACAGGTATTGTCCAACTTACCCAACTGTGTGTGCTGACTGTTAGTAAAACAAATGCAGTTATCAGCACAGCTGTTATGCCTCATCCGAAGCCTGTGGGTTATAGCAACACACCTTTCTAGGGGTGCACACTGACCCATAAGAAGAGATCATTCTCCTTTTTAAGAGATAATGTGAAGCTGCCTCGTACAGTGAACAGATGCATTTTCCCCACCTTTGCTTTCGAGCAAAACTCACTGCCTTTCTGAGATTCTCTCTCTTTCTGTTTAATTCCACTCCTATTTGAATGGAATAGTGAACCAAAAGGAAAGCATGAAAACATTATTTTCAAGAGTAGCTGAAACGCAATGGGAAGGGACTGCAGCAATGCATCCTTTCCTGTATAATAGTACTGCACCTGCCTTGACGGTACTGTATGTAACAAATTGGCACATCTACCTGTCCAGTTGGCAGGAATGTTCCTTAGGTGTACCTCCGCTTCCCACACAAACATTTAGACTGACGCGTGCTCACCAAAATCTGTCATTTCTCAGTATTAAAATGAAACCCTCATGTGACCCAGGGGCATTAATCCCCATGTGTATAGATTACACTCAGCTCTTATGGTCCTACAATATCTTGGATTTATGTGTAAAACATAGTGAAGGAAGTAAACAGAGGCATTGTTCTTGGTCATTACTGTTCATAGTTACAGGGAGAAGATAGTTACCAGCTAATGTGAAATGTGGCTTATGAGAAATGAATTGGGAGTTGGGAGGGAGTCTTAGTCCATTTCCTCGCCTGCAGATGGCACCATCCAAAATTAGCTATCACCTAAATTGGCACAAACTGAGATCCCAAGTTGGTAACCTCAGCAGAGAAGCCAAAGTCTTAAGCAGGCAAAGCGGCTGGAGCAGCACTGTAATCCACCTGGCCATTGAGCTGCCACCTCTACCAAATTTTACAGGATGGTCCCAGTTTTGAAGAGCTCGAGAAGTGAGACAGATGGTGGGAAGCTTGCGGTGCTGCTGCCCATACTGTACCTGTTCTAACAATGAATAACAGACTCACATCTCCAGGGCTGTCAGTCCAACTGCCTTCATCAGCCCTAGATTAACTTTTGAAAAGAGGGATTCTTAGGGTGTTTGTTGAGAAAGGGATGGTATCACCTGGGCATTACAGTTGTAAAGTATTACATTTGTCTAAAGGCATTTTGGGACTGAAACACCATGTTACTAGTGAGAGGGATTCAATCAGAGCTGTGTTTTATGTTGTATACATTTCTCTATTGCTCGTTAACCTGCTGAAAAACTATGGTTTTGCCAAAATCATAAGGGTTGATGTTTCTGCCTTTAGGGTGAGCAGCAATTTTTGGAGACAACATTGCTTTTTCTGCTTTTGAGCCAGCACCAGACATATTATAGAAGGCCCTAGCCTTGGCTTCATAAGTCTTGACCTAAATGAAATGTATATTTTAAAAATATGTTTATATATCTACCTTGGGGAATTCACCACACCTTAGGAGCCAGAATCAAGCAGGATCTTACTCCAATATAATGCCTGCTTTGAAGTATAACTCCTTACGGTCACCATTGCTGTTGATGGACCCAGGCAACATAGTTTTAAATAACTGTTTTATTCTTGCTTTGGGTGGCAAATTCTGACATTTTCCTAAGAGTAAAGTATATAGGAATTTTGCTGTAGTAAAAGTTTAGTTTGTGTTGACATTTAATAATGTAGGGGCAGATCCTCAGCTGGTATAAATTGGTATAGCCCAATTAACTTACCAACAGCAACCTAAATGAGCTGAGGCTTAGCTCAAAATATATGCTTATTGCCCAAAAAAAATGTGGGATGGGGAAATCAGTGAATTTCACGAAACTTCATCCAATAGAAACAAGGAGCGGGTACCACGAAAGGAGGTTAGAGTTTGTGTATTCTGAAACCAAGAATTATGAACTATGCTATGTAGTGAATTTTGAAATATAAAACATGATGATGACCTCAGACCTTTGAATTAAGCTTTCCCTGTGTTCACTGTGGTTATTTTATGACAAGTTACACTTTTTCATATAAAATTATGTATTGTAGTTATTTTAAGTGTTAAACAGAAACAATGTAACTCTTAAAGTATAAAGTAGAACTAATTGTACAATTCTGAGAATGTCAGACTCTAAGACATACTGGTTGTAAGATATGGTTAAGTACACATTATTTAAGTTATTAACTGCAATAAACTTAATGATATGTTCATTTATGGCTGAATCTTATTTATTATGCTTCTGAAAAATTTGTTGGGCTAGTTGGTGACAATGGAATGAACTTAGTGAAGCAGGACAACACAGAATTTTGTTACCAGGGCCAGTCTTAATTTCTAAAAACGTTAAGTGTATTTATAACATTGGCTGGCTGCGTAGCAGTTTCTATGAGAGGACTTGGTGGTCTCTGTCCTTTCCCCAGTGGGCAAATATCCACATCACTAAAACCACCACCACAGCTGGCAATAAAGCCAATCCAATTTGCACTGAATCCCATGGAAAAACTCACATTAACTTAAATAAGAGTTGAGTCAGGCCCTAATTGAGAAGCTTATGGGCATGCTCAGCAGAGAGGCCAAAGATGAAATGGACAATAGAAGGTGGGCCATTAGATTTTCCATTAGACATGGTCTCTCTAAGTTATGGCAAAGACACATAGGTATCTTGGCAAAGGGACACCTGCACTGTTGCTGTCTATGCTGTAGACGTTTAATAACTAAACAGAGGACTTCAGTTTCCAGGGCTATGAATCCAGCACTTTATTTTAGGCACCAAATTTTATTAATTCCTTTCTGTGGCATATCATTTTGATTGGATTAGATTGATTAGGGAATAGCTGACAGGAAAAGCTCCAAGGCTTTTTTCATTTTAAAACTGTGGCATTAAACCTGTCCAAACAAATGAAGAGCATGATTTTCCTTAGTTCCAAAAATTGATTAATGCAGAATATTTGACTATTCACTACAATGTTAATCAAACCGGAGAACCTCATAAAATGTTGTAGAGAAGATTTAACGGATGTATGCCATGTTAAAGAAGGGGAAGGCATGTAAGATAAATTCCTACTACAAAATCTTTTCCTGCAATCCATCCATGATGTCAAGTGATGCTCAAGGGTCATAAATAGATAGCTTAAGTTAAGTTTCTTTTACTCTGTAATGTGGTTAACAAATGGGAACTCAAACACCTGACAGAGGACCAATCAGGAAACGGATTTCGTCATGAGTCCGGAGGGAATCTGAAGTCTTGTCGCTGTCCCCTCTCTAGGATGAGAAGGTTCTTTACTTATTCTTCTAAGCTGTGTGTCACAATCATTGTAACACATGCTACCATGTAGAACTCGACAAGTTACATATGGGCTGTTAATGTTGTTGTTGGTTGATACTGGTACATGTGATGTAGCTTGCTGGAATGTCTCAAATTGGATTTACCTGTTTACTTGAATCGGAACTTGTTATTACTATTGTTTCTTATAACAATAGCCACTGGTCATTATCACTTGAGCGCTTGCTATTGAGATTTATTTCTTATGTGCTTGCTTTCTTCTTCTTTCAATATACGTTTTTTTTTACAGACTTGTTGATTGTTTCTCCTCCCTGGGTAGGCCTAATGGGGAGAACGGAAGGGAGGTGAATTCTCTTTGGTTATCTATGGAGGGTGCAACTCTGCCAGCACAGGGATGACTGAGTGGGGGGGTAGCGAGGAGATGCATTTCGTGGTGTTATTTGCGGATTTTTCTCTTGTGGAGATAGCGCGAGACTGCTGTTTGTATTGTGATGCTAATGAGATTGCCCAGTCATACTCCTCAGGCTTAGCCCAAGAGAGAAGCTTGGCGTGGGAGCAGAGGAGGCCGAAGGAAGTGGTTATTTCCCTTTGGGGTAAGACTTCATGGGCTTCTGAGTCTGGGGTCACCTCCAGGCAGGTTTGGGAGACCAGAGGGGGCTCAAAACCTGGAATTGTTTGGAAATGGTGGCAGCGAGATCAAATCTAAGCTGGTAATTGAGCTTGAGAAGGTTCATTGCTAGGCAACCCAGATTTCTGGACGCTAAAGGTCCAGATTTGGATAGATTGTCTTTAGGATGAGTCGTCATAGCGACGGGGAAGTTTGTAAGATTCAGAAGCCGTATGAGCATTTTATTTTTATTTTTTCTCGCTAATGGCTTGTAGCGAGAGAAGGGTTTGGTTTTAAAAGTAGCCGAGAGATTTTTTTTTTCTTCGCTGCTATTGGTGGCTTGCCATTTTAGCCAAGGAGCCATTAAGGCGACATTAAAGGGTCTTCTAGTTAGGACATAGCCTCCCATTGGGTGTCAGGCTACCCTGCAAACACACACATGGTAAATAAAAACGCGTTTACTACAGTTACTTGCATTGTCAAAGGAGTCTAGGAGAGAAGTTAAACAAAAGGAGTTGCTAGGCAGACTACCAGGAACAACAGAGAGCCAGCAGTTCAGACAACAAACCCAGAGGGCACCCACACACACAAGAAAACAGGAACATGACTACCAAAGATGCCCTAGTAAGCAGGAACGAGCGAGACTAGAGGCAGAGGAACAAATAAGACGCAGATCCAGACGAGACCTGGAAAAAACAAATCAAGAGATGGAGCTGAGAGAAAAGAAAAAGACGCTGCCTTACAAAAGAGAACACAGCCAAAGAGGAAGCTTACAAAAGAGACAATCCAGCCAAAGAGCAGCCCCCAAAAGAGAACAGGGAGACAAGATGGCAGCCTTCAATGAGAGATGAAAACAGAGGGATGACCTACAAAACAGGCCAACTAATCAATAACGGCTAAGCATCAGAACGCAGCCGAATCCCCACGGCTGCCACGATATCATAAGCCTCTCCCAAATCTGGACCTTAGCGTCCAAAATCTGGATGCCTAGGCATGAACCCTTCTAAGCTAAATTACCAGCTAGCTTTGATCTCGCTGCCACCATCCAAATTCCAGGTTTGGGCCCCTCGGTCGTCCCCAACCCCCCCTGGAGGGACCCCAGACTCGAGACTCAGATCTCACAACAAAGGGAAATAACCCACTTCCCTTCCCCCTCTCTCTCCCACCCAACTTCCTCTCGGGTCAACCTTGAGCGTACTGATGCAATCTCTTTACATCACAATACCAGAGAGCATGTCTCTCATTCCACAAAGAGACAACATATATCAATAAAACAGAAAGATCTATCTTTCCCCTCCCACCAATTCCCTGGTGCTGCCAGGCTACCACTCTGAATCTAATACCAAAGAGATTCCCTCGCCCTTTGTCCTTAACACCCCAGAGAGAAAAAACTCAAACAAGATCTAAAGAAGCTTTATAATAAAAAAAAAGAAGGGGAGAAACGAAAGAAAAGAAACCAAAATCTAAAATCTCTGTATAGATGACTAATACAGGCATTACTTATAAGGAAAAATACTGATAAAACACTCTGATTCAAAAACGTATATCCAATTTGAAACAATTTCCAGGCAAGCTACACACATGTAATACAACCAAAACAACAATAAAAGCCCTATATTGTTTATTCTACCTGTACTACAATTTGGCAACAGAAGATTAGAAGATAGAAAGATTCTACTTAGCTGAGAGACAGGACAAGACTCAGACCCAAAAATTCCTCCCTGACTTTAGTAAAAATCCAGTTTCTTTGGTCCTTTCTGGGTCAGGTGTTTAGTCCTCTTTGTAACCTTTACAGGTAAAGAGACATTAACCACTTAGGCTATACTAGTTATGACACAGGTCAAAACTCACAGACAAATCAACAAACAAACACTGAAAATAACATCTGATTAAATTTCCTCAACGCTAGGCCAATTGATAACTAACAAAGTTGTTAGAGATGCTACTTATTCTGATTGTACTGTCAGGCTGTGGTGGTGAAGTACAAAACTTAGTTCTTTTCCTTAGAATTGTGGCAAATGATTGGCAACCAGCCAAAACTTGTTCATGGAATCCACATATTTCTTTAAAATAACTCCACGGACAACTACCAAGTGGCAAAAATATTACTGACGATGCAGTTCTTGTGGCTGAAAACAAAGAGGGGCTATCCATTATATTATATTATCTCTTTTATGATGAAGTTTCGTGCGAGTGTGGCTAATATACGAACATCTCTGAAAATGGTGCTTGGCGTGTACTGACCTACAAAATGTGGTCAAATTGTTTTTAGCGAGGAGTAATTTAGTCAAGCCATGATGGCTTTCACTTTCCAGGCAACTTAAAGAAGCTGTTATAGCTTTTTATTCCTTCAAGACCATGGTTATGAGAATATGTATTTCTT